>NW_027422332.1:0-164969 GCF_037893015.1 Macrotis lagotis
ATTCCGTTACTCTTTGCTTGCCTTCCGTGCATTGCCTAGCCTTGCGTTGTCGTGCCTTAGCCTTGCCTCGCCTGAACGTGCTTTCCCATGCGGTACCCTTTCCTTGCCTTCCGGTGCATTGCCTAGCCTACGTTGCCGTGCCTTAGCCTTGTTTCCCCTTGCCGTGCCGTTCCTTCCGTTACCCTTGCCTTCCCTTGCTTTCCCTTGCCTTCCTTGCGTTCCGTTACTCTTTGCTTGCTTTCCGTGCATTGCCTAGCCTTGCGTTGTCATGCCTTAGCCTTGCCTCGCCTGACCGTGCTTTCCCATGAGTTACCCTTTCCTTGCCTTGCCGTGCATTGCCTAGCCGTGCGTTGTCGTGCCTTAGCCTTGTTTCCCCTTGCCGTGCCGTTCCTTCCGTTACCCTTGCCTTTCCTTGCTTTTACTTGCCTTGCTTACCTTCCGTTACTCTTTGCTTGCCTTCCGTGCATTGCCTAGCCTTGCGTTGTCGTGCCTTAGCCTTGCCTCGCCTGACCGTGCCTTGCCTTGCGTTACCCTTTCCTTGCCTTGCCGTGCATTGCCTAGCCGTGCGTTGTCGTGCCTTAGCCTTGTTTCCCCTTGCCTTCCTTTCCTTCCGTTACTCTTTCCTTGCCTTGCCGTGCATTGCCTAGCCTTGCGTTGTCGTGCCTTAGCCTTGCCTCGCCTGACCGTGCCTTCCCCTGCGTTACCCTTTCCTTGCCTTGCCGTGCATTGCCTAGCCCTGCGTTGTCGTGCCTTAGCCTTCTTACCCCTTGCCGTGCCGTTCCTTCCGTTACCCTTGCCTTCCCTTGCTTTCCCTTGCCTTCCTTGCGTTCCGTTACTCTTTGCTTGCTTTCCGTGCATTGCCTAGCCTTGCGTTGTCATGCCTTAGGCTTGCCTCGCCTGACCGTGCTTTCCCATGCGTTACCCTTTCCTTGCCTTGCCGTGCATTGCCTAGCGTGCGTTGTCGTGCCTTAGCCTTGTTTCCCCTTGCCGTGCCGTTCCTTCCGTTACCCTTGCCTTTCCTTGCTTTCCCTTGCCTTCCTTACCTTCCGTTACTCTTTGCTTGCCTTCCGTGCATTGCCTAGCCTTGCGTTGTCGTGCCTTAGCGTTGCCTCGCCTGACCGTGCTTTCAAATGCGTTACCCTTTCCTTGCCTTGCCGTTCATTGCCTAGCCTTGCGTTGTCGTGCCTTAGCCTTGCCTCGCCTGACCGTGCCTTGCCTTGCGTTACCCTTTCCTTGCCTTGCCGTGCATTGCCTAGCCGTGCGTTGTCGTGCCTCAGCCTTGTTTCCCCTTGCCGTGGCGTGCCTTTTGTTACACTTGCTTGCCTGGCTTTGCCTTGCCTTCCTTTCCTTCCGTTACTCTTTCCTTGCCTTGCCGTGCATTGCCTAGCCCTGCGTTGTCGTGCCTTAGCCTTGTTACCCCTTGCCGTGCCGTTCCTTCCGTTACCCTTGCCTTCCCTTGCTTTCCCTTGCCTTCCTTGCGTTCCGTTACTCTTTGCTTGCTTTCCGTGCATTGCCTAGACTTGCGTTGTCATGCCTTAGCCTTGCCTCGCCTGACCGTGCTTTCCCATGCGTTACCCTTTCCTTGCCTTGCCGTGTATTGCCTAGCGTGCGTTGTCGTGCCTTAGCCTTGTTTCCCCTTGCCGTGCCGTTCCTTCCGTTACCCTTGCCTTTGCTTGCTTTCCCTTGCCTTCCTTACCTTCCGTTACTCTTTGCTTGCCTTCCCTGAATTGCCTAGCCTTGCGTTGTCGTGCCTTTGCCTTATCTCGCCTGAGCTTGCCTTCCTTTGCTTTAAGCTTTCCTTGCATTGTCGTGCATTGCCTAGCCTTGCGTTTTCGTGCATTAGACTTGCCTAGCCTCACCGTGCCTTTCCTTGCGTTACCCTTTGCTTGCCTTGCCGTGCATTGCCTAGCCGTGCGTTGTCGTGCCTTAGCCTTGTTTCCCCTTGCCGTGCCGTTCCTTCCGTTACACTTTCCTTTCTTTCCTTTCCCTTGCCTTCCTTACCTTCCGTTACTCTTTGCTTGCCTTCCGTGCATTGCCTAGCCTTGCGTTGTCGTGCCTTAGCCTTGCCTCGCCTGAACGTCCTTTCCCATGCGTTACCCTTTCCTTGCCTTGCCGTGCATTGCCTAGCCTACGTTGCCGTGGCTTAGCCTTGTTTCCCCTTGCCGTGCCGTTCCTTCCGTTACCCTTGCCTTCCCTTGCTTTCCCTTGCCTTCCTTGCGTTCCGTTACTCTTTGCTTGCTTTCCGTGCATTGCCTAGCCTTGCGTTGTCATGCCTTAGCCTTGCCTCGCCTGACCGTGCTTTCCCATGAGTTACCCTTTCCTTGCCTTGCCGTGCATTGCCTAGCCTGCGTTGCCGTGCCTTAGCCTTGTTTCCCCTTGCCGTGCCGTTCCTTCCGTTACCCTTGCCTTTCCTTGCTTTTCCATGCCTTGCTTACATTCCGTTACTCTTTGCTACCATTCCCTGCATTGCCTAGCCTTGCGTTGTCGTGCCTTAGCCTTATCTCGCCTGACCGTGCCTTCCTTTGCTTTAAGCTTTCCTTGCATTGTCGTGCATTGCCTAGCCTTGTGTTGTGCATTAGCCTTGCCTAGCCTCACCGTGCCTTGCCTTGCGTTACCCTTTCCTTGCCTTGCCGTGCATTGCCTAGCCGTGCGTTGTCGTGCCTTAGCCTTGTTTCCCCTTGCCGTGGCGTGCCTTTTGTTACACTTGCCTTGCCTGGCTTTGCCTTGCCTTCCTTTCCTTCCGTTACTCTTTCCTTGCCTTGCCGGGCATTGCCTAGCCTTGCATTGTCGTGCCTTATCCTTGCCTCACCTGACCGTGCCTTCCCCTGCGTTACCCTTTCCTTGCCTTGCCGTGCATTGCCTAGCCCTGCGTTGTCGTGCCTTAGCCTTCTTACCCCTTGCCGTGCCGTTCCTTCCGTTACCCTTGCCTTCCCTTGCTTTCACTTGCCTTCTTTGCGTTCCGTTACTCTTTGCCTGCTTTCCGTGCATTGCCTAGCCTTGCGTTGTCATGCCTTAGCCTTGCCTCGCCTGACCGTGCTTTCCCATGCGTTACCCTTTCCTTGCCTTGCCGTGCATTGCCTAGCGTGCGTTGTCGTGCCTTAGCATTGTTTCCCCTTGCCGTGCCGTTCCTTCCGTTACACTTGCCTTTCCTTGCTTTCCCTTGCCTTCCTTTCCTTCCGTTACTCTTTGCTTGCCTTCCGTGCATTGCCTAGCCTTGCGTTGTCGTGCCTTAGCCTTGCCTCGCCTGACCGTGCTTTCAAATGCGTTACCCTTTCCTTGCCTTGCCGTTCATTGCCTAGCGTTCGGTGTCGTGCCTTAGACTTGTTTCCCCTTGCCGTGCCGTTCCTTCCGTTACCCTGGCCTTTCCTTGCTTTTCCTTGCCTTCCTTACCTTCCGTTACTCTTTGCTTCCCTTCCCTGCATTGCCTAGCCTTGCGTTGTCGTGCCGTAGCCTTATCTCGCCTGACCGTGCCTTCCTTTGCTTTAAGCTTTCCTTGCATTGTCGTGCATTGCCTAGCCTTGCGTTGTCGTGCATTAGCCTTGCCTAGCCTCACCGTGCCTTGCCTTGCGTTACCCTTTCCTTGCCTTGCCGTGCATTGCCTAGCCGTGCGTTGTCGTGCCTTAACCTTGTTTCCCCTTGCCGGGCCGTTCCTTCCGTTACACTTGCCTTTCCTTGCTTTCCCTTGCCTTCCTTACCTTCCGTTACTCTTTGCTTGCCTTCCGTGCATTGCCTAGCCTTGCAGTGTCGTGCCTTATGCTTGCCTCACCAGACCGTGCCTTCCCCTGCGTTACCCTTTCCTTGCCTTGCCGTGCATTGCCTAGCCGTGCGTTGTCGTGCCTTAGCCTTGTTTCCCCTTGCCGTGGCGTGCCTTTTGTTACACTTGCCTTGCCTGGCTTTCCTTTGCCTTCCTATCCTTCCGTTACTCTTTCCTTGCCTTGCCGTGCATTGCCTAGCCTTGCATTTTCATGCCTTATCCTTGCCTCACCTGACCGTGCCATCCCTTGCGTTACCCTTTCCTTGCCTTGCCGTGCATTGCCTAGCCCTGCGTTGTCGTGCCTTAGCCTTGTTACCCCTTGCCGTGCCGTTCCTTCCGTTACCCTTGCCTTCCCTTGCTTTCCCTTGCCTTTCTTGCGTTCCGTTACTCTTTGCTTTCTTTCCGTGCATTGCCTAGCCTTCCGTTGTCATGCCTTAGCCTTGCCTCGCCTGAGCGTGCTTTCCCATGCTTTTGTTACCCTTCCCATGCGTTACCCTTTCCTTGCCTTGCCGTGCATTGCCTAGCGTGCGTTGTCGTGCCTTAGCCTTGTTTCCCCTTGCCGTGCCGTTCCTTCCGTTACACTTGCCTTTCCTTGCTTTCCCTTGCCTTTCTTACCTTCCGATACTCTTTGCTTGCCTTCCGTGCATTGCCTAGCCTTGCGTTGTCGTGCCTTAGCCTTGCCTCGCCTGACCGTGCTTTCCCATGCGTTACCCTTTCCTTGCCTTGCCGTTCATTCCCTAGCGTTCGGTGTCGTGCCTTAGACTTGTTTCCCCTTGACGTGCCGTTCCTTCCGTTACCCTTGCCTTTCCTTGCTTTTCCTTGCTTTGCTTACCTTCCGTTACCCTTTGCTTGCCTTCCCTGAATTGCCTAGCCTTGAGTTGTCGTGCCTTTGCCTTATCTCCCCTGACCTTGCCTTCCTTTGCTTTAAGCTTTCCTTGCATTGTCGTGCATTGCCTAGCCTTGCGTTTTCGTGCATTAGCCTTGCCTAGCCTCACCGTGCCTTGCCTTGCGTTACCCTTTGCTTGCCTTGCCGTGCATTGCCTAGCCGTGCGTTGTCGTGCCTTAGCCTTGTTTCCCTTTACCGTGCAGTTCCTTCCGTTACACTTGCCTTTCTTTCCTTTCCCTTGCCTTCCTTACCTTCCGTTACTCTTTGCTTGCCTTCCGTGCATTGCCTAGCCTTGCGTTGTCGTGCCTTAGCCTTGCCTCGCCTGAACGTGCTTTCCCATGCGTTACCCTTTCCTTGCCTTGCCTTGCATTGCCCAGCCTGCGTTGCCTTGCCTTAGCCTTGTTTCCCCTTGCCGTGCAGTTCCTTCCGTTACCCTTGCCTTTCCTTGCTTTTAATTGCCTTGCTTACCTTCCGTTACTCTTTGCTTCCCTTCCCTGCATTGCCTAGCCTTGCGTTGTCGTGCCTTAGCCTTATCTCGCCTGACCGTGCCTTCCTTTGCTTTAAGGTTTCCTTGCATTGTCGTGCATTTCCTAGCCTTGCGTTGTCGTGCATTAGCCTTGCCTAGCCTCACCGTGCCTTCCCCTGCGTTACCCTTTCCTTGCCTTGCCATGCATTGCCTAGCCCTGCGTTGTCGTGCCTTAGCCTTCTTACCCCTTGCCGTGCCGTTCCTTCCGTTACCCTTGCCTTCCCTTGCTTTCCCTTGCCTTCCTTGCGTTCCGTTACTCTTTGCTTGCTTTCCGTGCATTGCCAAGCCTTGCGTTGTCATGCCTTAGCCTTGCCTCGCCTGACCGTGCTTTCCCATGCGTTACCCTTTCCTTGCCTTGCCGTGCATTGCCTAGCCGTGCGTTATCGTGCCTTAGCCTTGTTTCCCCTTGCCGTGCCGTTCCTTCCGTTACACTTGCCTTTCCCTGCTTTCCCTTGCCTTCCTTACCTTCCGTTACTCTTTGCTTGCCTTCCGTGCATTGCCTAGCCTTGCGTTGTCGTGCCTTAGCGTTGCCTCGCCTGACCGTGCTTTCAAATGCGTTACCCTTTCCTTGCCTTGCCGTTCATTGCCTAGCGTTCGGTGTCGTGCCTTAGACTTGTTTCCCCTTGCCGTGCCGTTCCTTCCGTTACCCTGGCCTTTCCTTCCTTTTCCTTGCCTAGCTTACCTTCCGTTACTCTTTGCTTCCCTTCCCTGAACTTCCTAGCCTTGCGTTGTCGTGCCTTAGCCTTATCTCGCCTGACCTTGCCTTCCTTTGCTTTAAGCTTTCCTTGCATTGTCGTGCATCGCCTAGCCTTGCTTTTTCGTGCATTAGCCTTGCCTAGCCTCACCGTGCCTTTCCTTTTGTTACCCTTTGCTTGCCTTCCGTGCGTTGCCTAGGCTTGCATTGTCGTGCCTTAGCCTTGCCTCGCCTGAACGTGCTTTCCCATGCGTTACCCTTTCCTTGCCTTGCCGTGCATTGCTTAGCCTACGTTGCCGTGCCTTGACCTTGTTTCCCCTTGCCGTGCCGTTCCTTCCGTTACCCTTCCCTTTCCTTGCTTTTACTTGCCTTGCTTACCATCCGTTACTCTTTGCTTCTCTTCCCTGCATTGCCTAGCCGTGCGTTGTCGTGCCTTAGCCTTGTTTCCCCTTGCCGTGGCGTGCCTTTTGTTACACTTGCCTTGCCTGGCTTTGCATTGCCTTCCTTTCCTTCCGTTACTCTTTCCTTGCCTTGCTGTGCATTGCCTAGCCTTGAATTGTCGTGCCTTATCCTTGCTTCACCTGACCGTGCCTTCCCCTGCGTTACCCTTTCCTTTCCTTCCCGTGCATTGCCTAGCCCTGCGTTGTCGTGCCTTAGCCTTCTTACCCCTTGCCGTGCCGTTCCTTCCGTTACCCTTGCCTTCCCTTGCTTTCCCTTGCCTTCCTTGCGTTCCGTTACTCTTTGCTTGCTTTCCGTGCATTGCCTAGCCTTGCGTTGTCATGCCTTAGCATTGCCTCGCCTGAACGTGCTTTCCCATGCGTTACCCTTTCCTTGCCTTGCCGTGCATTGCCTAGCGTGCGTTGTCGTGCCATAGCGTTGTTTCCCCTTGCCGTGCCGTTCCTTCCGTTACCCTGGCCTTTCCTTCCTTTTCCTTGCCTAGCTTACCTTCCGTTACTCTTTTCTTGCCTTCCCTGAATTTCCTAGCCTTGCGTTGTCGTGCCTTAGCCTTATCTCGCCTGACCTTGCCTTCCTTTGCTTTAAGATTTCTTGCATTTTCGTGCATCGCCTAGCCTTGCGTTTTCATGCATTAGCCTTGCCTAGCCTCACCGTGCCTTTCCTTGCGTTACCCTTTGCTTGCCTTGCCGTGCATTGTCTAGCCGTGCGTTGTCGTGCCTTAGCCTTGTTTCCCCTTGCCGTGCCGTTCCTTCCGTTACACTTGCCTTTCTTTGCTTTCCCTTGCCTTCCTTACCTTCCGTTACTCTTTGCTTGCATTCCGTGCATTGCCTAGTCTTGCGTTGTCGTGCCTTAGCCTTGCCTCGCCTGAACGTGCTTTCCCATGCGGTACCCTTTCCTTGCCTTGCGGTGCATTGCCTAGCCTACGTTGCCGTGCCTTAGCCTTGTTTCCCCTTGCCGTGCCGTTCCTTCCGTTACCCTTGCCTTCCCTTGCTTTCCCTTGCCTTCCTTGCTTTCCGTTACTCTTTGCTTGCTTTCCGTGCATTGCCTAGCCTTGCGTTGTCATGCCTTAGCCTTGCCTCGCCTGACCGTGCTTTCCCATGAGTTACCCTTTCCTTGCCTTGCCGTGCATTGCCTAGCCTGCGTTGCCGTTCCTTAGCCTTGTTTCCCCTTGCCGTGCCGTTCCTTCCGTTACCCTTGCCTTTCCTTGCTTTTCCTTGCCTTCCTTACCTTCCGTTACTCTTTGCTTGCCTTCCCTGCATTGCCTAGCCTTGCGTTGTCGTGCCTTAGCCTTATCTCGCCTGACCGTGCCTTCCTTTGCTTTAAGGTTTCCTTGCATTTTCGTGCATTGCCTAGCCTTGCGTTGTCGTGCATTAGCCTTGCCTAGCCTCACCGTGCCATGCATTGCGTTACCCTTTCCTTGCCTTGCCGTGCATTGCCTAGCCCTGCGTTATCGTGCCTTAGCCTTGTTACCCCTTGCCGTGCCGTTCCTTCCGTTACCCTTGCCTTCCCTTGCTTTCCCTTGCCTTCCTTGCCTTCCGTTACTCTTTGCTTGCCTTCCGTGCATTGCCTAGCCTTGCGTTGTCGTGCCTTAGCCTTGCCTCACCTGAACGTGCTTTCCCATGCGTTACCCTTTCCTTGCCTTGCCGTGCATTGCCTAGCCGTGCGTTGTCGTGCCTTAGCCTTGTTTCCCCTTGCCGTGCCGTTCCTTCCGTTACCCTTGCCTTTCCTTGCTTTTCCTTGTCTTGCTTAACTTCCGTTACTCTTTGCTTGCCTTCCCTGAATTGCCTAGCCTTGCGTTGTCGTGCCTTTGCCTTATCTCGCCTGACCTTGCCTTCCTTTGCTTTAAGGTTTCCTTGCATTGTCGTGCATTGCCTAGCCTTGTGTTGTCGTGCATTAGCCTTGCCTAGCCTCACCGTGCCTTGCCTTGCGTTACCCTTTCCTTGCCTTGCCGTGCATTGCCTAGCCTTGCGTTGTCGTGCCTTAGCCTTCCCTTGCCTTGCCGTGCCTTCCGTTACACTTGCCTTGCCTTGCTTTGACTTGCCTTTCCTTGCTTTCCGTTACCCTTTCCTTGCCTTGCCGTGCGTTGCCTAGCCTTGCGTTGTCATGCCTTAGCCTTGCCTCGCCTGACCGTGCTTTCCCATGAGTTACCCTTTCCTTGCCTTGCCGTGCATTGCCTAGCCTGCGTTGCCGTGCCTTAGCCTTGTTTCCCCTTGCCGTGCCGTTCCTTCCGTTACCCTTGCCTTTCCTTGCTTTTCCATGCCTTGCTTACATTCCGTTACTCTTTGCTTCCCTTCCGTGCATTGCCTAGCCTTGCGTTGTCGTGCCTTAGCCTTATCTCGCCTGACCGTGCCTTCCTTTGCTTTAAGCTTTCCTTGCATTGTCGTGCATTGCCTAGCCTTGTGTTGTCGTGCATTAGCCTTGCCTAGCCTCACCGTGCCATGCCTTGCGTTACCCTTTCCTTGCCTTGCCGTGCATTGCCTAGCCCTGCGTTGTCGTGCCTTAGCCTTCTTACCCCTTGCCGTGCCGTTCCTTCCGTTACCCTTGCCTTCCCTTGCTTTCCCTTGCCTTCCTTGCGTTCCGTTACTCTTTGCTTGCTTTAAGTGCATTGCCTAGCCTTGCGTTGTCATGCCTTAGCCTTGCCTCGCCTGACCGCGCTTTCCCATGCGTAACCCTTTCCTTGCCTTGCGGTTCATTGCCTAGCGTTCGGTGTCGTGCCTTAGACTTGTTTCCCCTTGCCGTGCCGTTCCTTCCGTTACGCTGGCCTTTCCTTCCTTTTCCTTGCCTAGCTTACCTTCCGTTACTCTTTGCTTGCCTTCCCTGAATTGCCTAGCCTTGCGTTGTCGTGCTTTAGCCTTATCTCGCCTGACCTTGCCTTCCTTTGCTTTAAGCTTTCCTTGCATTGTCGTGCATCGCCTAGCCTTGCGTTCTCGTGCATTAGCCTTGCCTAGAATCACCGTGCCTTTCCTTTCGTTACCCTTTGCTTACCTTGCCGTGCATTGCCTAGCCGTGCGTTGTCGTGCCTTAGCCTTGTTTCCCCTTGCCGTGCCGTTCCTTCCGTTACACTTCCCTTTCTTTGCTTTCCCTTGCCTTCCTTACATTCCGTTACTCTTTGCTTGCCTTCCGTGCATTGCCTAGCCTTGCGTTGTCGTGCCTTAGCCTTGCCTCGCCTGAACGTGCTTTCCCATGCGTTACCCTTTCTTTGCCTTGCCGTGCATTGCCTAGCCTACGTTGCCGTGCCTTAGCCTTGTTTCCCCTTGCCGTGCCGTTCCTTCCGTTACCCTTGCCTTTCTTTGCTTTTACTTGCCTTGCTTACCTTCCGTTACTCTTTGCTTCTCTTCCCTGCATTGCCTAGCCTTGCGTTGTCGTGCCTTAGCCTTATCTCGCCTGACCGTGCCTTCCTTTGCTTTAAGGTTTCCTTGCATTTTCGTGCATTGCCTAGCCTTGCGTTGTCGTGCATTAGCCTTGCCTAGCCTAACCGTGCCTTGCCTTGCGTTACCCTTTCCTTGCCTTGCCCTGCATTGCCTAGCCCTGCGTAGTCGTGCCTTAGCCTTCTTACCCCTTGCCGTGCCGTTCCTTCCGTTACCCTTGCCTTCCCTTGCTTTCCCTTGCCTTACTTGCGTTCCGTTACTCTTTGCTTGCTTTCCGTGCATTGCCTAGCCTTGCGTTGTCATGCCTTAGCCTTGTTTCGCCTGAACGTGCTTTCCCATGCGTTACCCTTTCCTTGCCTTGCCGTGCATTGTCTAGCGTGCGTTGTCGTGCCTTAGCCTTGTTTCCCCTTGCCGTGCCGTTCCTTCCGTTACCCTGGCCTTTACTTCCTTTTCCTTGCCTAGCTTACCTTCCATTACTCTTTGCTTGCCTTCCCTGAATTTCCTAGCATTGCGTTGTAGTGCCTTAGCCTTATCTCGCCTGACCTTGCCTTCCTTTGCTTTAAGCTTTCCTTGCATTGTCGTGCATCGCCTAGCCTTCCGTTTTCATGCATTAGCCTTGCCTAGCCTCACCGTGCCTTTCCTTGCGTTACCCTTTGCTTGCCATGCCGTGCATTGCCTAGCCTTGCGTTGTCGTGCCTTAGCCTTGCCTCGCGTGAACGTGCTTTCCCATGCGGTACCCTTTCCTTGCCTTGCCGTGCATTGCCTAGCCCTGCGTTGTCGTGCCTTAGCCTTGTTTCCCCTTGCCGTGCCGTTCCTTCCGTTACCCTTGCCGTCCCTTGCTTTCCCTTGCCTTCCTTGCTTTCCGTTACTCTTTGCTTGCTTTCCGTGCATTGCCTAGCCTTGCGTTGTCATGCCTTAGCCTTGCCTCGCCTGACCGTACTTTCCCATGAGTTACCCTTTCCTTGCCTTGCCGTGCATTGCCTAGCCTGCGTTGCCGTGCCTTAGCCTTGTTTCCCCTTGCCGTGCCGTTCCTTCCGTTACCCTTGCCTTTCCTTGCTTTTCCTTGCCCTGCTTACCTTCCGTTACTCTTTGCTTCCCTTCCCTGCATTGCCTAGCCTTGCGTTGTCGTGCCTTAGCCTTATCTCGCCTGACCGTGCCTTCCTTTGCTTTAAGCTTTCCTTGCATTGTCGTGCATTTCCTAGCCTTGTGTTGTCGTGCATTAGCCTTGCCTTGCCTCACCGTGCCTTGCCTTGCGTTACCCTTTCCTTGCCTTGCCGTGCATTGCCTAGCCGTGCGTTGTCGTGCCTTAGCCTTGTGTCCCCTTGCCGTGGCGTGCCTTTTGTTACACTTGCCTTGCCTGGCTTTGCCTTGCCTTCCTTTCCTTCCGTTACTCTTTCCTTGCCTTGCCGTGCATTGCCTAGCCTTGCATTGTCGTGCCTTATCCTTGCCTCACCTGACCGTGCCTTCCCCTGCGTTACCCTTTCCTTGCCTTGCCGTGCATTGCCTAGCCCTGCGTTGTCGTGCCTTAGCCTTCTTACCCATTGCCGTGCCGTTCCTTCCGTTACCCTTGCCTTCCATTGCTTTCCCTTGCCTTCCTTGCGTTCCGTTACTCTTTGCTTGCTTTCCGTGCATTGCCTAGCCTTGCGTTGTCAAGACTTAGCGTTGCCTCGCCTGACCGTGCTTTCCCATGCGTTACCCTTTCCTTGCCTTGCCGTGCATTGCCTAGCGTGCGTTGTCGTGCCTTAGCCTTGTTTCCCCTTGCCGTGCCGTTCCTTCCGTTACACTTGCCTTTCCTTGCTTTCCCTTGCCTTCCTTACCTTCCGTTACTCTTTGCTTGCCTTCCGTGCATTGCCTAGGCTTGCGTTGTCGTGCCTTAGCCTTCCTCGCCTGACCGTGCCTTCCCATGCGCAACCCTTTCCTGGCCTTGCGTTTCATTGCCTAGCGTTCGGTGTCGTGCCTTAGATTTGTTTCCCCTTGCCGTGCCGTTCCTTCCGTTACCCTTGCCTTTCCTTGCTTTTCCTTGTCTTGCTTACCTTCCGTTACTCTTTGCTTGCCTTCCCTGAATTGCCTAGCCTTGCGTTGTCGTGCCTTTGCCTTATCTCGCCTGACCTTGCCTTCCTTTGCTTTAAGGTTTCCTTGCATTGTCGTGCATTGCCTAGCCTTGCGTTTTCGTGCATTAGCCTTGCCTAGCCTCACCGTGCCTTGCCTTGCGTTACCCTTTGCTTGCCTTGCCGTGCATTGCCTAGCCGTGCGTTGTCGTGCCTTAGCCTTGTTTCCCCTTGCCGTGGCGTGCCTTTTGTTACACTTGCCTTGCCTGGCTTTGCCTTGCCTTCCTTTCCTTCCGTTACTCTTTCCTTGCCTTGCCGTGCATTGCCTAGCCTTGCATTGTCGTGCCTTATCCTTGCCTCACCTGACCGTGCCTTCCCCTGCGTTACCCTTTCCTTGCCTTGCCGTGCATTGCCTAGCCCTGCGTTGTCGTGCCTTAGCCTTCTTACCCCTTGCCGTGCCGTTCCTTCCGTTACCCTTGCCTTCCCTTGCTTTCCCTTGCCTTCCTTGCGTTCCGTTACTCTTTGCTTGCTTTCCGTGCATTGCCTAGCCTTGCGTTGTCATGCCTTAGGCTTGCCTCGCCTGACCGTGCTTTCCCATGCGTTACCCTTTCCTTGCCTTGCCGTGCATTGCCTAGCGTACGTTGTCGTGCCTTAGCCTTGTTTCCCCTTGCCGTGCCGTTCCTTCCGATACACTTGCCTTTCCTTGCTTTCCCTTGCCTTCCTTACCTTCCGTTACTCTTTGCTTCCCTTCCCTGCATTGCCTAGCCTTGCGTTGTCGTGCCTTAGCCTTATCTCGCCTGACCGTGCCTTCCTTTGCTTTAAGCTTTCCTTGCATTGTCGTGCATTGCCTAGCCTTGCGTTGTCGTGCATAAGCCTTGCCTAGCCTCACCGTGCCTTGCCTTGCGTTACCCTTTGCTTGCCTTGCCGTGCATTGCCTAGCCGTGTGTTGTCGTGCCTTAGCCTTGTTTCCCCTTGCCGTGGCGTGCCTTTTGTTACACTTGCCTTGCCTGGCTTTGCCTTGCCTTCCTTTCCTTCCGTTACTCTTTCCTTGCCTTGCCGTGCATTGCCTAGCCTTGCATTGTCGTGCCTTATCCTTGCCTCACCTGACCGTGCCTTCCCCTGCGTTACCCTTTCCTTGCCTTGCCGTGCATTGCCTAGCCCTGCGTTGTCGTGCCTTAGCCTTCCTACCCCTTGCCGTGCCGTTCCTTCCGTTACCCTTGCCTTCCCTTGCTTTCCCTTGCCTTCCTTGCGTTCCGTTACTCTTTGCTTGCTTTCCGTGCATTGCCTAGCCTTGCGTTGTCATGCCTTAGCCTTGATCGCCTGACCGTGCTTTCCCATGCGTTACCCTTTCCTTGCCTTGCCGTGCATTGCCTAGCGTGCGTTGTCGTGCCTTAGCCTTGTTTCCCCTTGCCGTGCCGTTCCTTCCGTTACCCTGGCCTTTCCTTCCTTTTCCTTGCCTAGCTTACCTTCCATTACTCTTTGCTTGCCTTCCCTGAATTGCCTAGCCTTGCGTTGTCGTGCCTTTGCCTTATCTCCCTTGACCTTGCCTTCCTTTGCTTTAAGCTTTCCTTGCATTGTCGTGCATTGCCTAGCCTTGCGTTTTCGTGCATTAGCCTTGCCTAGCCTCACCGTGCCTTACCTTGCGTTACCCTTTGCTTGCCTTGCCGTGCATTGCCTACCCGTGCGTTGTCGTGCCTTAGCCTTGTTTCCCCTTGCCGTGCAGTTCCTTCCGTTACACTTGCCTTTCTTTGCTTTCCCTTGCCTTCCTTACCTTCCGTTACTCTTTGCTTGCCTTCCGTGCATTGCCTAGCCTTGCGTTGTCGTGCCTTAGCCTTGCCTCGCCTGAACGTGCTTTCCCATGCGTTACCCTTTCCTTGCCTTGCCGTGCATTGCCCAGCCTGCGTTGCCTTGCCTTAGCCTTGTTTCCCCTTGCCGTGCAGTTCCTTCCGTTACCCTTGCCTTTCCTTGCTTTTCCTTGCCTTGCTTACCTTCCGTTACTCTTTGCTTCCCTTCCCTGCATTGCCTAGCCTTGCGTTGTCGTGCCTTAGCCTTATCTCGCCTGACCGTGCCTTCCTTTGCTTTAAGCTTTCCTTGCATTGTCGTGCATTGCCTAGCCTTGTGTTGTCGTGCATTAGCCTTGCCTAGCCTCACCGTGCCTTGCCTTGCGTTACCCTTTCCTTGCCTTGCCGTGCATTGCCTAGCCCTGCGTTGTCGTGCCTTAGCCTTCTTACCCCTTGCCGTGCCGTTCCTTCCGTTACCCTTGCCTTCCCTTGCTTTCCCTTGCCTTCCTTGCGTTCCGTTACTCTTTGCTTGCTTTCCGTGCATTGCCTAGCCTTGCGTTGTCATGCCTTAGCCTTGTTTCGCCTGAACGTGCTTTCCCATGCGTTACCCTTTCCTTGCCTTGCCGTGCATTGCCTAGCGTGCGTTGTCGTGCCTTAGCCTTGTTTCCCCTTGCCGTGCCGTTCCTTCCGTTACCCTGGCCTTTCCTTCCTTTTCCTTGCCTAGCTTACCTTCCATTACTCTTTGCTTGCCTTCCCTGAATTTCCTAGCATTGCGTTGTCGTGCCTTAGCCTTATCTCGCCTGACCTTGCCTTCCTTTGCTTTAAGCTTTCCTTGCATTGTCGTGCATCGCCTAGCCTTGCGTTTTCATGCATTAGCCTTGCCTAGCCTCACCGTGCCTTTCCTTGCGTTACCCTTTGCTTGCCTTGCCGTGCATTGCCTAGCCGTGCGTTGTCGTGCCTTAGCCTTGTTTCCCCTTGCCGTGCCGTTCCTTCCGTTACACTTGCCTTTCTTTGCTTTCCCTTGCCTTCCTTACCTTCCGTTACTCTTTGCTTGCCTTCCGTGCATTGCCTAGCCTTGCGTTGTCGTGCCTTAGCCTTGCCTCGCGTGAACGTGCTTTCCCATGCGGTACCCTTTCCTTGCCTTGCGGTGCATTGCCTAGCCTACGTTGCCGTGCCTTAGCCTTGTTTCCCCTTGCCGTGCCGTTCCTTCCGTTCCCCTGCCGTCCCTTGCTTTCCCTTGCCTTCCTTGCTTTCCGTTACTCTTTGCTTGCTTTCCGTGCATTGCCTAGCCTTGCGTTGTCATGCCTTAGCCTTGCCTCGCCTGACCGTACTTTCCCATGAGTTGCCCTTTCCTTGCCTTGCCGTGCATTGCCTAGCCTGCGTTGCCGTGCCTTAGCCTTGTTTCCCCTTGCCGTGCCGTTCCTTCCGTTACCCTTGCCTTTCCTTGCTTTTCCTTGCCCTGCTTACCTTTCGTTACTCTTTGCTTCCCTTCCCTGCATTGCCTAGCCTTGCGTTGTCGTGCCTTAGCCTTATCTCGCCTGACCGTGCCTTCCTTTGCTTTAAGCTTTCCTTGCATTGTCGTGCATTTCCTAGCCTTGTGTTGTCGTGCATTAGCCTTGCCTTGCCTCACCGTGCCTTGCCTTGCGTTACCCTTTCCTTGCCTTGCCGTGCATTGCCTAGCCGTGCGTTGTCGTGCCTTAGCCTTGTGTCCCCTTGCCGTGGCGTGCCTTTTGTTACACTTGCCTTGCCTGGCTTTGCCTTGCCTTCCTTTCCTTCCGTTACTCTTTCCTTGCCTTGCCGTGCATTGCCTAGCCTTGCATTGTCGTGCCTTATACTTGCCTCACCTGACCGTGCCTTCCCCTGCGTTACCCTTTCCTTGCCTTGCCGTGCATTGCCTAGCCCTGCGTTGTCGTGCCTTAGCCTTCTTACCCCTTGCCGTGCCGTTCCTTCCGTTACCCTTGCCTTCCCTTGCTTTCCCTTGCCTTCCTTGCGTTCCGTTACTCTTTGCTTGCTTTCCGTGCATTGCCTAGCCTTGCGTTGTCATGCCTTAGCCTTGCCTCGCCTGACCGTGCTTTCCCATGCGTTACCCTTTCCTTGCCTTGCCGTGCATTGCCTAGCGTGCGTTGTCGTGCCTTAGCCTTGTTTCCCCTTGCCGTGCCGTTCCTTCCGTTACACTTGCCTTTCCTTGCTTTCCCTTGCCTTCCTTACCTTCCGTTACTCTTTGCTTGCCTTCCGTGCATTGCCTAGGCTTGCGTTGTCGTGCCTTAGCCTTCCTCGCCTGACCGTGCCTTCCCATGCGTAACCCTTTCCTGGCCTTGCGTTTCATTGCCTAGCGTTCGGTGTCGTGCCTTAGATTTGTTTCCCCTTGCCGTGCCGTTCCTTCCGTTACCCTTGCCTTTCCTTGCTTTTCCTTGTCTTGCTTACCTTCCGTTACTCTTTGCTTCCCTTCCCTGCATTGCCTAGCCTTGCGTTGTCGTGCCTTAGCCTTATCTCGCCTGACCTTGCCTTCCTTTGCTTTAAGCTTTCCTTGCATTGTCGTGCATTTCCTAGCCGTGTGTTGTCGTGCCTTAGCCTTGCCTTGCCTGACCGTGCCTTGCCTTGCGTTACCCTTTCCTTGCCTTGCCGTGCATTGCCTAGCCGTGCGTTGTCGTGCCTTAGCCTTGTGTCCCCTTGCCGTGGCGTGCCTTTTGTTACACTTGCCTTGCCTGGCTTTGCCTTGCCTTCCTTTCCTTCCGTTACTCTTTCCTTGCCTTGCCGTGCATTGCCTAGCCTTGCATTGTCGTGCCTTATCCTTGCCTCACCTGACCGTGCCTTCCCCTGCGTTACCCTTTCCTTGCCTTGCCGTGCATTGCCTAGCCCTGCGTTGTCGTGCCTTAGCCTTCTTACCCCTTGCCGTGCCGTTCCTTCCGTTACCCTTGCCTTCCCTTGCTTTCCCTTGCCTTCCTTGCGTTCCGTTACTCTTTGCTTGCTTTCCGTGCATTGCCTAGCCTTGCGTTGTCATGCCTTAGCCTTGCCTCGCCTGACCGTGCTTTCCCATGCGTTACCCTTTCCTTGCCTTGCCGTGCATTGCCTAGCGTGCGTTGTCGTGCCTTAGCCTTGTTTCCCCTTGCCGTGCCGTTCCTTCCGTTACACTTGCCTTTCCTTGCTTTCCCTTGCCTTCCTTACCTTCCGTTACTCTTTGCTTGCCTTCCGTGCATTGCCTAGGCTTGCGTTGTCGTGCCTTAGCCTTCCTCGCCTGACCGTGCCTTCCCATGCGTAACCCTTTCCTGGCCTTGCGTTTCATTGCCTAGCGTTCGGTGTCGTGCCTTAGATTTGTTTCCCCTTGCCGTGCCGTTCCTTCCGTTACCCTTGCCTTTCCTTGCTTTTCCTTGTCTTGCTTACCTTCCGTTACTCTTTGCTTGCCTTCCCTGAATTGCCTAGCCTTGCGTTGTCGTGCCTTTGCCTTATCTCGCCTGACCTTGCCTTCCTTTGCTTTAAGGTTTCCTTGCATTGTCGTGCATTGCCTAGCCTTGCGTTTTCGTGCATTAGCCTTGCCTAGCCTCACCGTGCCTTGCCTTGCGTTACCCTTTGCTTGCCTTGCCGTGCATTGCCTAGCCGTGCGTTTTCGTGCCTTAGCCTTGTTTCCCCTTGCCGTGGCGTGCCTTTTGTTACACTTGCCTTGCCTGGCTTTGCCTTGCCTTCCTTTCCTTCCGTTACTCTTTCCTTGCCTTGCCGTGCATTGCCTAGCCTTGCATTGTCGTGCCTTATCCTTGCCTCACCTGACCGTGCCTTCCCCTGCGTTACCCTTTCCTTGCCTTGCCGTGCATTGCCTAGCCCTGCGTTGTCGTGCCTTAGCCTTCTTACCCCTTGCCGTGCCGTTCCTTCCGTTACCCTTGCCTTCCCTTGCTTTCCCTTGCCTTCCTTGCGTTCCGTTACTCTTTGCTTGCTTTCCGTGCATTGCCTAGCCTTGCGTTGTCATGCCTTAGGCTTGCCTCGCCTGACCGTGCTTTCCCATGCGTTACCCTTTCCTTGCCTTGCCGTGCATTGCCTAGCGTACGTTGTCGTGCCTTAGCCTTGTTTCCCCTTGCCGTGCCGTTCCTTCCGATACACTTGCCTTTCCTTGCTTTCCCTTGCCTTCCTTACCTTCCGTTACTCTTTGCTTCCCTTCCCTGCATTGCCTAGCCTTGCGTTGTCGTGCCTTAGCCTTATCTCGCCTGACCGTGCCTTCCTTTGCTTTAAGCTTTCCTTGCATTGTCGTGCATTGCCTAGCCTTGCGTTGTCGTGCATAAGCCTTGCCTAGCCTCACCGTGCCTTGCCTTGCGTTACCCTTTGCTTGCCTTGCCGTGCATTGCCTAGCCGTGTGTTGTCGTGCCTTAGCCTTGTTTCCCCTTGCCGTGGCGTGCCTTTTGTTACACTTGCCTTGCCTGGCTTTGCCTTGCCTTCCTTTCCTTCCGTTACTCTTTCCTTGCCTTGCCGTGCATTGCCTAGCCTTGCATTGTCGTGCCTTATCCTTGCCTCACCTGACCGTGCCTTCCCCTGCGTTACCCTTTCCTTGCCTTGCCGTGCATTGCCTAGCCCTGCGTTGTCGTGCCTTAGCCTTCCTACCCCTTGCCGTGCCGTTCCTTCCGTTACCCTTGCCTTCCCTTGCTTTCCCTTGCCTTCCTTGCGTTCCGTTACTCTTTGCTTGCTTTCCGTGCATTGCCTAGCCTTGCGTTGTCATGCCTTAGCCTTGATCGCCTGACCGTGCTTTCCCATGCGTTACCCTTTCCTTGCCTTGCCGTGCATTGCCTAGCGTGCGTTGTCGTGCCTTAGCCTTGTTTCCCCTTGCCGTGCCGTTCCTTCCGTTACCCTGGCCTTTCCTTCCTTTTCCTTGCCTAGCTTACCTTCCATTACTCTTTGCTTGCCTTCCCTGAATTGCCTAGCCTTGCGTTGTCGTGCCTTTGCCTTATCTCCCTTGACCTTGCCTTCCTTTGCTTTAAGCTTTCCTTGCATTGTCGTGCATTGCCTAGCCTTGCGTTTTCGTGCATTAGCCTTGCCTAGCCTCACCGTGCCTTACCTTGCGTTACCCTTTGCTTGCCTTGCCGTGCATTGCCTACCCGTGCGTTGTCGTGCCTTAGCCTTGTTTCCCCTTGCCGTGCAGTTCCTTCCGTTACACTTGCCTTTCTTTGCTTTCCCTTGCCTTCCTTACCTTCCGTTACTCTTTGCTTGCCTTCCGTGCATTGCCTAGCCTTGCGTTGTCGTGCCTTAGCCTTGCCTCGCCTGAACGTGCTTTCCCATGCGTTACCCTTTCCTTGCCTTGCCGTGCATTGCCCAGCCTGCGTTGCCTTGCCTTAGCCTTGTTTCCCCTTGCCGTGCAGTTCCTTCCGTTACCCTTGCCTTTCCTTGCTTTTCCTTGCCTTGCTTACCTTCCGTTACTCTTTGCTTCCCTTCCCTGCATTGCCTAGCCTTGCGTTGTCGTGCCTTAGCCTTATCTCGCCTGACCGTGCCTTCCTTTGCTTTAAGCTTTCCTTGCATTGTCGTGCATTGCCTAGCCTTGTGTTGTCGTACATTAGCCTTGCCTAGCCTCACCGTGCCATGCCTTGCGTTACCCTTTCCTTGCCTTGCCGTGCATTGCCTAGCCCTGCGTTGTCGTGCCTTAGCCTTCTTACCCCTTGCCGTGCCGTTCCTTCCGTTACCCTTGCCTTCCCTTGCTTTCCCTTGCCTTCCTTGCGTTCCGTTACTCTTTGCTTGCTTTCCGTGCATTGCCTAGCCTTGCGTTGTCATGCCTTAGCCTTGTTTCGCCTGAACGTGCTTTCCCATGCGTTACCCTTTCCTTGCCTTGCCGTGCATTGCCTAGCGTGCGTTGTCGTGCCTTAGCCTTGTTTCCCCTTGCCGTGCCGTTCCTTCCGTTACCCTGGCCTTTCCTTCCTTTTCCTTGCCTAGCTTACCTTCCATTACTCTTTGCTTGCCTTCCCTGAATTTCCTAGCATTGCGTTGTCGTGCCTTAGCCTTATCTCGCCTGACCTTGCCTTCCTTTGCTTTAAGCTTACCTTGCATTGTCGTGCATCGCCTAGCCTTGCGTTTTCATGCATTAGCCTTGCCTAGCCTCACCGTGCCTTTCCTTGCGTTACCCTTTGCTTGCCTTGCCGTGCATTGCCTAGCCGTGCGTTGTCGTGCCTTAGCCTTGTTTCCCCTTGCCGTGCCGTTCCTTCCGTTACACTTGCCTTTCTTTGCTTTCCCTTGCCTTCCTTACATTCCGTTACTCTTTGCTTGCCTTCCGTGCATTGCCTAGCCTTGCGTTGTCGTGCCTTAGCCTTGCCTCGCGTGAACGTGCTTTCCCATGCGGTACCCTTTCCTTGCCTTGCGGTGCATTGCCTAGCCTACGTTGCCGTGCCTTAGCCTTGTTTCCCCTTGCCGTGCCGTTCCTTCTGTTCCCCTGCCGTCCCTTGCTTTCCCTTGCCTTCCTTGCTTTCCGTTACTCTTTGCTTGCTTTCCGTGCATTGCCTAGCCTTGCGTTGTCATGCCTTAGCCTTGCCTCGCCTGACCGTACTTTCCCATGAGTTGCCCTTTCCTTGCCTTGCCGTGCATTGCCTAGCCTGCGTTGCCGTGCCTTAGCCTTGTTTCCCCTTGCCGTGCCGTTCCTTCCGTTACCCTTGCCTTTCCTTGCTTTTCCTTGCCCTGCTTACCTTCCGTTACTCTTTGCTTCCCTTCCCTGCATTGCCTAGCCTTGCGTTGTCGTGCCTTAGCCTTATCTCGCCTGACCGTGCCTTCCTTTGCTTTAAGCTTTCCTTGCATTGTCGTGCATTTCCTAGCCTTGTGTTGTCGTGCATTAGCCTTGCCTTGCCTCACCGTGCCTTGCCTTGCGTTACCCTTTCCTTGCCTTGCCGTGCATTGCCTAGCCGTGCGTTGTCGTGCCTTAGCCTTGTGTCCCCTTGCCGTGGCGTGCCTTTTGTTACACTTGCCTTGCCTGGCTTTGCCTTGCCTTCCTTTCCTTCCGTTACTCTTTCCTTGCCTTGCCGTGCATTGCCTAGCCTTGCATTGTCGTGCCTTATCCTTGCCTCACCTGACCGTGCCTTCCCCTGCGTTACCCTTTCCTTGCCTTGCCGTGCATTGCCTAGCCCTGCGTTGTCGTGCCTTAGCCTTCTTACCCCTTGCCGTGCCGTTCCTTCCGTTACCCTTGCCTTCCCTTGCTTTCCCTTGCCTTCCTTGCGTTCCGTTACTCTTTGCTTGCTTTCCGTGCATTGCCTAGCCTTGCGTTGTCATGCCTTAGGCTTGCCTCGCCTGACCGTGCTTTCCCATGCGTTACCCTTTCCTTGCCTTGCCGTGCATTGCCTAGCGTACGTTGTCGTGCCTTAGCCTTGTTTCCCCTTGCCGTGCCGTTCCTTCCGATACACTTGCCTTTCCTTGCTTTCCCTTGCCTTCCTTACCTTCCGTTACTCTTTGCTTCCCTTCCCTGCATTGCCTAGCCTTGCGTTGTCGTGCCTTAGCCTTATCTCGCCTGACCGTGCCTTCCTTTGCTTTAAGCTTTCCTTGCATTGTCGTGCATTGACTAGCCTTGCGTTGTCGTGCATAAGCCTTGCCTAGCCTCACCGTGCCTTGCCTTGCGTTACCCTTTGCTTGCCTTGCCGTGCATTGCCTAGCCGTGTGTTGTCGTGCCTTAGCCTTGTTTCCCCTTGCCGTGGCGTGCCTTTTGTTACACTTGCCTTGCCTGGCTTTGCCTTGCCTTCCTTTCCTTCCGTTACTCTTTCCTTGCCTTGCCGTGCATTGCCTAGCCTTGCATTGTCGTGCCTTATCCTTGCCTCACCTGACCGTGCCTTCCCCTGCGTTACCCTTTCCTTGCCTTGCCGTGCATTGCCTAGCCCTGCGTTGTCGTGCCTTAGCCTTCCTACCCCTTGCCGTGCCGTTCCTTCCGTTACCCTTGCCTTCCCTTGCTTTCCCTTGCCTTCCTTGCGTTCCGTTACTCTTTGCTTGCTTTCCGTGCATTGCCTAGCCTTGCGTTGTCATGCCTTAGCCTTGATCGCCTGACCGTGCTTTCCCATGCGTTACCCTTTCCTTGCCTTGCCGTGCATTGCCTAGCGTGCGTTGTCGTGCCTTAGCCTTGTTTCCCCTTGCCGTGCCGTTCCTTCCGTTACCCTGGCCTTTCCTTCCTTTTCCTTGCCTAGCTTACCTTCCATTACTCTTTGCTTGCCTTCCCTGAATTGCCTAGCCTTGCGTTGTCGTGCCTTTGCCTTATCTCCCTTGACCTTGCCTTCCTTTGCTTTAAGCTTTCCTTGCATTGTCGTGCATTGCCTAGCCTTGCGTTTTCGTGCATTAGCCTTGCCTAGCCTCACCGTGCCTTACCTTGCGTTACCCTTTGCTTGCCTTGCCGTGCATTGCCTACCCGTGCGTTGTCGTGCCTTAGCCTTGTTTCCCCTTGCCGTGCAGTTCCTTCCGTTACACTTGCCTTTCTTTGCTTTCCCTTGCCTTCCTTACCTTCCGTTACTCTTTGCTTGCCTTCCGTGCATTGCCTAGCCTTGCGTTGTCGTGCCTTAGCCTTGCCTCGCCTGAACGTGCTTTCCCATGCGTTACCCTTTCCTTGCCTTGCCGTGCATTGCCCAGCCTGCGTTGCCTTGCCTTAGCCTTGTTTCCCCTTGCCGTGCAGTTCCTTCCGTTACCCTTGCCTTTCCTTGCTTTTCCTTGCCTTGCTTACCTTCCGTTACTCTTTGCTTCCCTTCCCTGCATTGCCTAGCCTTGCGTTGTCGTGCCTTAGCCTTATCTCGCCTGACCGTGCCTTCCTTTGCTTTAAGCTTTCCTTGCATTGTCGTGCATTGCCTAGCCTTGTGTTGTCGTACATTAGCCTTGCCTAGCCTCACCGTGCCATGCCTTGCGTTACCCTTTCCTTGCCTTGCCGTGCATTGCCTAGCCCTGCGTTGTCGTGCCTTAGCCTTCTTACCCCTTGCCGTGCCGTTCCTTCCGTTACCCTTGCCTTCCCTTGCTTTCCCTTGCCTTCCTTGCGTTCCGTTACTCTTTGCTTGCTTTCCGTGCATTGCCTAGCCTTGCGTTGTCATGCCTTAGCCTTGTTTCGCCTGAACGTGCTTTCCCATGCGTTACCCTTTCCTTGCCTTGCCGTGCATTGCCTAGCGTGCGTTGTCGTGCCTTAGCCTTGTTTCCCCTTGCCGTGCCGTTCCTTCCGTTACCCTGGCCTTTCCTTCCTTTTCCTTGCCTAGCTTACCTTCCATTACTCTTTGCTTGCCTTCCCTGAATTTCCTAGCATTGCGTTGTCGTGCCTTAGCCTTATCTCGCCTGACCTTGCCTTCCTTTGCTTTAAGCTTTCCTTGCATTGTCGTGCATCGCCTAGCCTTGCGTTTTCATGCATTAGCCTTGCCTAGCCTCACCGTGCCTTTCCTTGCGTTACCCTTTGCTTGCCTTGCCGTGCATTGCCTAGCCGTGCGTTGTCGTGCCTTAGCCTTGTTTCCCCTTGCCGTGCCGTTCCTTCCGTTACACTTGCCTTTCTTTGCTTTCCCTTGCCTTCCTTACATTCCGTTACTCTTTGCTTGCCTTCCGTGCATTGCCTAGCCTTGCGTTGTCGTGCCTTAGCCTTGCCTCGCGTGAACGTGCTTTCCCATGCGGTACCCTTTCCTTGCCTTGCGGTGCATTGCCTAGCCTACGTTGCCGTGCCTTAGCCTTGTTTCCCCTTGCCGTGCCGTTCCTTCCGTTCCCCTGCCGTCCCTTGCTTTCCCTTGCCTTCCTTGCTTTCCGTTACTCTTTGCTTGCTTTCCGTGCATTGCCTAGCCTTGCGTTGTCATGCCTTAGCCTTGCCTCGCCTGACCGTACTTTCCCATGAGTTGCCCTTTCCTTGCCTTGCCGTGCATTGCCTAGCCTGCGTTGCCGTGCCTTAGCCTTGTTTCCCCTTGCCGTGCCGTTCCTTCCGTTACCCTTGCCTTTCCTTGCTTTTCCTTGCCCTGCTTACCTTCCGTTACTCTTTGCTTCCCTTCCCTGCATTGCCTAGCCTTGCGTTGTCGTGCCTTAGCCTTATCTCGCCTGACCGTGCCTTCCTTTGCTTTAAGCTTTCCTTGCATTGTCGTGCATTTCCTAGCCTTGTGTTGTCGTGCATTAGCCTTGCCTTGCCTCACCGTGCCTTGCCTTGCGTTACCCTTTCCTTGCCTTGCCGTGCATTGCCTAGCCGTGCGTTGTCGTGCCTTAGCCTTGTGTCCCCTTGCCGTGGCGTGCCTTTTGTTACACTTGCCTTGCCTGGCTTTGCCTTGCCTTCCTTTCCTTCCGTTACTCTTTCCTTGCCTTGCCGTGCATTGCCTAGCCTTGCATTGTCGTGCCTTATACTTGCCTCACCTGACCGTGCCTTCCCCTGCGTTACCCTTTCCTTGCCTTGCCGTGCATTGCCTAGCCCTGCGTTGTCGTGCCTTAGCCTTCTTACCCCTTGCCGTGCCGTTCCTTCCGTTACCCTTGCCTTCCCTTGCTTTCCCTTGCCTTCCTTGCGTTCCGTTACTCTTTGCTTGCTTTGCGTGCATTGCCTAGCCTTGCGTTGTCATGCCTTAGCCTTGCCTCGCCTGACCGTGCTTTCCCATGCGTTACCCTTTCCTTGCCTTGCCGTGCATTGCCTAGCGTGCGTTGTCGTGCCTTAGCCTTGTTTCCCCTTGCCGTGCCGTTCCTTCCGTTACACTTGCCTTTCCTTGCTTTCCCTTGCCTTCCTTACCTTCCGTTACTCTTTGCTTGCCTTCCGTGCATTGCCTAGGCTTGCGTTGTCGTGCCTTAGCCTTCCTCGCCTGACCGTGCCTTCCCATGCGTAACCCTTTCCTGGCCTTGCGTTTCATTGCCTAGCGTTCGGTGTCGTGCCTTAGATTTGTTTCCCCTTGCCGTGCCGTTCCTTCCGTTACCCTTGCCTTTCCTTGCTTTTCCTTGTCTTGCTTACCTTCCGTTACTCTTTGCTTGCCTTCCCTGAATTGCCTAGCCTTGCGTTGTCGTGCCTTTGCCTTATCTCGCCTGACCTTGCCTTCCTTTGCTTTAAGGTTTCCTTGCATTGTCGTGCATTGCCTAGCCTTGCGTTTTCGTGCATTAGCCTTGCCTAGCCTCACCGTGCCTTGCCTTGCGTTACCCTTTGCTTGCCTTGCCGTGCATTGCCTAGCCGTGCGTTGTCGTGCCTTAGCCTTGTTTCCCCTTGCCGTGGCGTGCCTTTTGTTACACTTGCCTTGCCTGGCTTTGCCTTGCCTTCCTTTCCTTCCGTTACTCTTTCCTTGCCTTGCCGTGCATTGCCTAGCCTTGCATTGTCGTGCCTTATCCTTGCCTCACCTGACCGTGCCTTCCCCTGCGTTACCCTTTCCTTGCCTTGCCGTGCATTGCCTAGCCCTGCGTTGTCGTGCCTTAGCCTTCTTACCCCTTGCCGTGCCGTTCCTTCCGTTACCCTTGCCTTCCCTTGCTTTCCCTTGCCTTCCTTGCGTTCCGTTACTCTTTGCTTGCTTTCCGTGCATTGCCTAGCCTTGCGTTGTCATGCCTTAGGCTTGCCTCGCCTGACCGTGCTTTCCCATGCGTTACCCTTTCCTTGCCTTGCCGTGCATTGCCTAGCGTACGTTGTCGTGCCTTAGCCTTGTTTCCCCTTGCCGTGCCGTTCCTTCCGATACACTTGCCTTTCCTTGCTTTCCCTTGCCTTCCTTACCTTCCGTTACTCTTTGCTTCCCTTCCCTGCATTGCCTAGCCTTGCGTTGTCGTGCCTTAGCCTTATCTCGCCTGACCGTGCCTTCCTTTGCTTTAAGCTTTCCTTGCATTGTCGTGCATTGCCTAGCCTTGCGTTGTCGTGCATAAGCCTTGCCTAGCCTCACCGTGCCTTGCCTTGCGTTACCCTTTGCTTGCCTTGTCGTGCATTGCCTAGCCGTGCGTTGTCGTGCCTTAGCCTTGTTTCCCCTTGCCGTGGCGTGCCTTTTGTTACACTTGCCTTGCCTGGCTTTGCCTTGCCTTCCTTTCCTTCCGTTACTCTTTCCTTGCCTTGCCGTGCATTGCCTAGCCTTGCATTGTCGTGCCTTATCCTTGCCTCACCTGACCGTGCCTTCCCCTGCGTTACCCTTTCCTTGCCTTGCCGTGCATTGCCTAGCCCTGCGTTGTCGTGCCTTAGGCTTCCTACCCCTTGCCGTGCCGTTCCTTCCGTTACCCTTGCCTTCCCTTGCTTTCCCTTGCCTTCCTTGCGTTCCGTTACTCTTTGCTTGCTTTCCGTGCATTGCCTAGCCTTGCGTTGTCATGCCTTAGCCTTGCCTCGCCTGACCGTGCTTTCCCATGCGTTACCCTTTCCTTGCCTTGCCGTGCATTGCCTAGCGTGCGTTGTCGTGCCTTAGCCTTGTTTCCCCTTGCCGTGCCGTTCCTTCCGTTACCCTGGCCTTTCCTTCCTTTTCCTTGCCTAGCTTACCTTCCATTACTCTTTGATTGCCTTCCCTGAATTTCCTAGCATTGCGTTGTCGTGCCTTAGCCTTATCTCGCCTGACCGTGCCTTCCTTTGCTTTAAGGTTTCCTTGCATTGTCGTGCATTGCCTAGCCTTGCGTTGTCGTGCATTAGCCTTGCCTAGCCTCACCGTGCCTTCCCCTGCGTTACCCTTTCCTTGCCTTGCCGTGCATTGCCTAGCCCTGCGTTGTCGTGCCTTAGCCTTCTTACCCCTTGCCGTGCCGTTCCTTCCGTTACCCTTGCCTTCCCTTGCTTTCCCTTGCCTTCCTTACCTTTCCCTTGCCTTCCTTGCGTTCCGTTACTCTTTGCTTGCTTTCCGTGCATTGCCTAGCCTTGCGTTGTCATGCCTTAGCCTTGCCTCGCCTGACCGTGCTTTCCCATGCGTTACCCTTTCCTTGCCTTGCCGTGCATTGCCTAGCCGTGCGTTATCGTGCCTTAGCCTTGTTTCCCCTTGCCGTGCCGTTCCTTCCGTTACACTTGCCTTTCCCTGCTTTCCCTTGCCTTCCTTACCTTCCGTTACTCTTTGCTTGCCTTCCGTGCATTGCCTAGCCTTGCGTTGTCGTGCCTTAGCGTTGCCTCGCCTGACCGTGCTTTCAAATGCGTTACCCTTTCCTTGCCTTGCCGTTCATTGCCTAGCGTTCGGTGTCGTGCCTTAGACTTGTTTCCCCTTGCCGTGCCGTTCCTTCCGTTACCCTGGCCTTTCCTTCCTTTTCCTTGCCTAGCTTACCTTCCGTTACTCTTTGCTTGCCTTCCCTGAATTTCCTAGCCTTGCGTTGTCGTGCCTTAGCCTTATCTCGCCTGACCTTGCCTTCCTTTGCTTTAAGCTTTCCTTGCATTGTCGTGCATCGCCTAGCCTTGCTTTTTCGTGCATTAGCCTTGCCTAGCCTCACCGTGCCTTTCCTTTTGTTACCCTTTGCTTGCCTTGCCGTGCATTGCCTAGCCGTGCGTTGTCGTGCCTTAGCCTTGTTTCCCATTGCCGTGCCGTTCCTTCAGTTACACTTGCCTTTCTTTGCTTTCCCTTGCCTTCCTTACATTCCGTTACTCTTTGCTTGCCTTCCGTGCGTTGCCTAGCCTTGCATTGTCGTGCCTTAGCCTTGCCTCGCCTGAACGTGCTTTCCCATGCGTTACCCTTTCCTTGCCTTGCCGTTCATTGCCTAGCGTTCGGTGTCGTGCCTTAGACTTGTTTCCCCTTGCCGTGCCGTTCCTTTCGTTACCCTTGCCTTTCCTTGCTTTTCCTTGCCTTGCTTACCTTCCGTTACCCTTTGCTTGCCTTCCCTGAATTGCCTAGCCTTGCGTTGTCGTGCCTTTGCCTTATCTCCCTTGACCTTGCCTTCCTTTGCTTTAAGCTTTCCTTGCATTGTCGTGCATTGCCTAGCCTTGCGTTTTCGTGCATTAGCCTTGCCTTGCCTCACCGTGCCTTGCCTTGCGTTACCCTTTCCTTGCCTGGCCGTGCATTGCCTAGGCCTGCGTTGTCGTGCCTTAGCCTTGTTTCCCCTTTCCGTGCAGTTCCTTCCGTTATCCTTGCCTTGCCTTGCTTTCCCTTGCCTTCCTTGCCTTCCGTTACTCTTTGCTTGCCTTCCGTGCATTGCCTAGCCTTCCGTTGTCGTACCTTAGCCTTGCCTCGCCTGACCGTGCCTTCCCTTGCGTTACCCTTTCCTTGCCTTGCCGTGCATTGCCTAGCCTTGCCTTGCCTTGCCTTAGCCTTGTTTCCCCTTGCCGTGCCGTTCCTTCCGTTACCCTTGCCTTTCCTTGCTTTGCCTTGCCTTGCTTACCTTCCGTTACTCTTTGCTTCCCTTCCCTGCATTGCCTAGCCTTGCGTTGTCGTGCCTTAGCCTTATCTCGCCTGACCGTGCCTTCCTTTGCTTTAAGCTTTACTTGCATTGTCGTACATTGCCTAGCCTTGCGTTGTCGTGCATTAGCCTTGCCTAGCCTCACCGTGCCTTCCCCTGCGTTACCCTTTCCTTGCCTTGCCGTGCATTGCCTAGCCCTGCGTTGTCGTGCCTTAGCCTTGTTACCCCTTGCCGTGCCGTTCCTTCCGTTACCCTTGCCTTCCCTTGCTTTCCCTTGCCTTCCTTGCGTTCCGTTACTCTTTGCTTGCTTTCCGTGCATTGCCTAGCCTTGCGTTGTCATGCCTTAGCCTTGCCTCGCCTGACCGTGCTTTCCCATGCGTTACCCTTTCCTTGCCTTGCCGTGAATTGCCTAGCCTGCGTTATCGTGCCTTAGCCTTGATTCCCCTTGCCGTGGCGTGCCTTTTGTTACACTTGCCTTGCCTGGCTTTCCCTTGCCTTCCTTACCTTCCGTTACTCTTTGCTTGCCTTCCGTGCATTGCCTAGCCTTGCGTTGTCGTGCCTTAGCGTTGCCTCGCCTGACCGTGCTTTCAAATGCGTTACCCTTTCCTTGCCTTGCCGTTCATTGCCTAGCGTTCGGTGTCGTGCCTTAGACTTGTTTCCCCTTGCCGTGCCGTTCCTTCCGTTACCCTGGCCTTTCCTTCCTTTTCCTTGCCTTGCTTACCTTCCGTTACTCTTTGCTTGCCTTCCCTGAATTTCCTAGCCTTGCGTTGTCTTGCCTTAGCCTTATCTCGCCTGACCGTGCCTTCCTTTGCTTTAAGCTTTCCTTGCATTGTCGTGCATTGCCTAGCCTTGTGTTGTCGTGCATTAGCCTTGCCTAGCCTCACCGTGCCTTGCCTTGCGTTACCCTTTCCTTGCCTTGCCGTGCATTGCCTAGCCGTGCGTTGTCGTGCCTTAGCCTTGTTTCCCCTTGCCGTGGCGTGCCTTTTGTTACACTTGCCTTGCCTGGCTTTGCCTTGCCTTCCTTGCTTTCCGTTACTCTTTCCTTGCCTTGCCGTGCATTGCCTAGCCTTGCGTTGTCATGCCTTAGCCTTGCCTCGCCTGACCGTGCTTTCCCATGAGTTACCCTTTCCTTGCCTTGCCGTGCATTGCCTAGCCTGCGTTGCCGTGCCTTAGCCTTGTTTCCCCTTGCCGTGCCGTTCCTTCCGTTACCCTTGCCTTTCCTTGCTTTTCCATGCCTTGCTTACATTCCGTTACTCTTTGCTTCCCTTCCGTGCATTGCCTAGCCTTGCGTTGTCGTGCCTTAGCCTTATCTCGCCTGACCGTGCCTTCCTTTGCTTTAAGCTTTCCTTGCATTGTCGTGCATTGCCTAGCCTTGTGTTGTCGTGCATTAGCCTTGCCTAGCCTCACCGTGCCATGCCTTGCGTTACCCTTTCCTTGCCTTGCCGTGCATTGCCTAGCCCTGCCTTGTCGTGCCTTAGCCTTCTTACCCCTTGCCGTGCCGTTCCTTCCGTTACCCTTGCCTTCCCTTGCTTTCCCTTGCCTTCCTTGCGTTCCGTTACTCTTTGCTTGCTTTAAGTGCATTGCCTAGCCTTGCGTTGTCATGCCTTAGCCTTGCCTCGCCTGACCGCGCTTTCCCATGCGTAACCCTTTCCTTGCCTTGCGGTTCATTGCCTAGCGTTCGGTGTCGTGCCTTAGACTTGTTTCCCCTTGCCGTGCCGTTCCTTCCGTTACGCTGGCCTTTCCTTCCTTTTCCTTGCCTAGCTTACCTTCCGTTACTCTTTGCTTGCCTTCCCTGAATTGCCTAGCCTTGCGTTGTCGTGCTTTAGCCTTATCTCGCCTGACCTTGCCTTCCTTTGCTTTAAGCTTTCCTTGCATTGTCGTGCATCGCCTAGCCTTGCGTTCTCGTGCATTAGCCTTGCCTAGAATCACCGTGCCTTTCCTTTCGTTACCCTTTGCTTACCTTGCCGTGCATTGCCTAGCCGTGCGTTGTCGTGCCTTAGCCTTGTTTCCCCTTGCCGTGCCGTTCCTTCCGTTACACTTGCCTTTCTTTGCTTTCCCTTGCCTTCCTTACCTTCCGTTACTCTTTGCTTGCCTTCCGTGCATTGCCTAGCCTTGCGTTGTCGTGCCTTAGCCTTATCTCGCCTCACCGTGCCTTCCCTTGCGTTACCCTTTCCTTGCCTTGCCGTGCATTGCCTAGCCGTGCGTTGTCGTGCCTTAGCCTTGTGTCCCCTTGCCGTGGCGTGCCTTTTGTTACACTTGCCTTGCCTGGCTTTGCCTTGCCTTCCTTTCCTTCCGTTACTCTTTCCTTGCCTTACCGTGCATTGCCTAGCCTTGCATTGTCGTGCCTTATCCTTGCCTCACCTGACCGTGCCTTCCCCTGCGTTACCCTTTCCTTGCCTTGCCGTGCATTGCCTAGCCCTGCGTTGTCGTGCCTTAGCCTTGTTACCACTTGCCGTGCCGTTCCTTCCCTTATCCTTGACTTCCCTTGCTTTCCTTTGCCTTCCTTGCGTTCCGTTACTCTTTGCTTGCTTTCCGTGCATTGCCTAGCCTTGCGTTGTCATGCCTTAGCCTTGCCTCGCCTGACCGTGCTTTCCCATGCGTTACCCTTTGCTTACCTTGCCGTGCATTGCCTAGCCGTGCGTTGTCGTGCCTTAGCCTTGTTTCCCCTTGCCGTGCCGTTCCTTCCGTTACACTTGCCTTTCTTTGCTTTCCCTTGCCTTCCTTACATTCCGTTACTCTTTGCTTGCCTTCCGTGCATTGCCTAGCCTTGCGTTGTCGTGCCTTAGCCTTGCCTCGCCTGAACGTGCTTTCCCATGCGTTACCCTTTCCTTGCCTTGCCGTGCATTGCCTAGCCTACGTTGCCGTGCCTTAGCCTTGTTTCCCCTTGCCGTGCCGTTCCTTCCGTTACCCTTGCCTTTCCTTGCTTTTATTTGCCTTGCTTACCTTCCGTTACTCTTTGCTTCTCTTCCCTGCATTGCCTAGCCTTGCGTTGTCGTGCCTTAGCCTTATCTCGCCTGACCGTGCCTTCCTTTGCTTTAAGGTTTCCTTGCATTTTCGTGCATTGCCTAGCCTTGCGTTGTCGTGCATTAGCCTTGCCTAGCCTAACCGTGCCTTGCCTTGCGTTACCCTTTCCTTGCCTTGCCCTGCATTGCCTAGCCCTGCGTAGTCGTGCCTTAGCCTTCTTACCCCTTGCCGTGTCGTTCCTTCCGTTACCCTTGCCTTCCCTTGCTTTCCCTTGCCTTCCTTGCGTTCCGTTACTCTTTGCTTGCTTTCCGTGCATTGCCTAGCCTTGCGTTGTCATGCCTTAGCCTTGCTTCGCCTGAGCGTGCTTTCCCATGCGTTACCCTTTCCTTGCCTTGCCGTGCATTGCCTAGCCTGCGTTGTCGTGCCTTAGCCTTGTTTCCCCTTGCCGTGCCGTTCCTTCCGTTACCCTTGCCTTTCCTTGCTTTTCCTTGCCTTGCTTACCTTCCGTTACTCTTTGCTTCCCTTCCCTGCATTGCCTAGCCTTGCGTTGTCGTGCCTTAGCCTTATCTCGCCTCACCGTGCCTTGCCTTGCGTTACCCTTTCCTTGCCTTGCCGTGCATTGCCTAGCCGTGCGTTGTCGTGCCTTAGCCTTGTTTCCCCTTGCCGTGGCGTGCCTTTTGTTACACTTGCCTTGCCTGGCTTTGCCTTGCCTTCCTTTCCTTCCGTTACTCTTTCCTTGCCTTGCCGTGCATTGCCTAGCCTTGCATTGTCGTGCCTTATCCTTGCCTCACCTGACCGTGCCTTCCCCTGCGTTACCCTTTCCTTGCCTTGCCGTGCATTGCCTAGCCCTGCGTTGTCGTGCCTTAGCCTTCTTACCACTTGCCGTGCCGTTCCTTCCGTTACCCTTGCCTTCCCTTGCTTTCCCTTGCCTTCCTTGCGTTCCGTTACTCTTTGCTTGCTTTCCGTGCATTGCCTAGCCTTGCGTTGTCATGCCTTAGCCTTGCCTCGCCTGACCGTGCTTTCCCATGCGTTACCCTTTCCTTGCCTTGCCGTGCATTGCCTAGCGTGCGTTGTCGTGCCTTAGCCTTGTTTCCCCTTGCCGTGCCGTTCCTTCCGTTACACTTGCCTTTCCTTGCTTTCCCTTGCCTTCCTTACATTCCGTTACTCTTTGCTTGCCTTCCGTGCATTGCCTAGGCTTGCGTTGCCGTGCCTTAGCCTTGCCTCGCCTGACCGTGCCTTCCCATGCGTAACCCTTTCCTGGCCTTGCGTTTCATTGCCTAGCGTTCGGTGTCGTGCCTTAGATTTGTTTCCCCTTGCCGTGCCGTTCCTTCCGTTACCCTTGACTTTCCTTGCTTTTCCTTGTCTTGCTTACCTTCCGTTACTCTTTGCTTGCCTTCCCTGCATTGCCTAGCCTTGCGTTGTCGTGCCTTTGCCTTATCTCGCCTGACCTTGCCTTCCTTTGCTTTAAGGTTTCCTTGCATTGTCGTGCATTGCCTAGCCTTGCGTTGTCGTGCCTTAGCCTTGCCTCGCCTGACCGTGCCTTGCCTTGCGTTACCCTTTCCTTGCCTTCCGTGCATTGCCTAGCCGTGCGTTGTCGTGCCTTAGCCTTGTTTCCCCTTGCCGTGCAGTTCCTTCCGTTACCCTTGCCTTTCCTTGCTTTTCCTTGCCTTGCTTACCTTCCGTTACTCTTTGCTTCCCTTCCCTGCATTGCCTAGCCTTGCGTTGTCGTGCCTTAGCCTTATCTCGCCTGACCGTGCCTTCCTTTGCTTTAAGCTTTCCTTGCATTGTCGTGCATTGCCTAGCCTTGCGTTGTCGTGCATTAGCCTTTCCTAGCCTCACCGTGCCTTGCCTTGCGTTACCCTTTGCTTGCCTTGCCGTGCATTGCCTAGCCGTGCGTTGTCGTGCCTTAGCCTTGTTTCCCCTTGCCGTGGCGTGCCTTTTGTTACACTTGCTTGCCTGGCTTTGCCTTGCCTTCCTTTCCTTCCGTTACTCTTTCCTTGCCTTGCCGTGCATTGCCTAGCCCTGCGTTGTCGTACTTTAGCCTTGTTACCCCTTGCTGTGCCGTTCCTTCCGTTACCCTTGCCTTCCCTTGCTTTCCCTTGCCTTCCTTGCGTTCCGTTACTCTTTGCTTGCTTTCCGTGCATTGCCTAGCCTTGCGTTGTCGTGCCTTAGCCTTGCCTCGCCCGAACGTGCTTTCCCATGCGGTACCCTTTCCTTGCCTTGCGGTGCATTGCCTAGCCTACGTTGCCGTGCCTTAGCCTTGTTTCCCCTTGCCGTGCCGTTCCTTCCATTACCCTTGCCTTCACTTGCTTTCCCTTGCCTTCCTTGCTTTCAGTTACTCTTTGCTTGCTTTCCGTGCATTGCCTAGACTTGCGTTGTCATGCCTTAGCCTTGCCTCGCCTGACCGTGCTTTCCCATGCGTTACCCTTTCCTTGCCTTGCCGTGCATTGCCTAGCCTGCGTTGCCGTGCCTTAGCCTTGTTTCCCCTTGCCGTGCCGTTCCTTCCGTTACCCTTGCCTTTCCTTGGTTTTCCATGCCTTGCTTACATTCCGTTACTCTTTGCTAACATTCCCTGCATTGCCTAGCCTTGCGTTGTCGTGCCTTAGCCTTATCTCGCCTGACCGTGCCTTCCTTTGCTTTAAGCTTTCCTTGCATTGTCGTGCATTGCCTAGGCTTGTGTTGTGCATTAGCCTTGCCTAGCCTCACCGTCCCTTGCCTTGCGTTACCCTTTCCTTGCCTTGCCGTGCATTGCCTAGCCGTGCGTTGTCGTTCCTTAGCCTTGTTTCCCCTTGCCGAGGCGTGCCTTTTGTTACACTTGCCTTGCCTGGCTTTGCCTTACCTTCCTTTCCTTCCGTTACTCTTTCCTTGCCTTGCCGTGCATTGCCTAGCCCTGCGTTGTCGTGCCTTAGCCTTCTTACCCCTTGCCGTGCCGTTCCTTCCGTTACCCTTGACTTCCCTTGCTTTCCCTTGCCTTCCTTGCGTTCCGTTACTCTTTGCTTGCTTTCCGTGCATTGCCTAGCCTTGCGTTGTCATGCCTTAGCCTTGCCTCGCCTGACCGTGCTTTCCCATGCGTTACCCTTTCCTTGACTTGCCGTGCATTGCCTAGCGTGCGTTGTCGTGCCTTAGCCTTGTTTCCCCTTGCCGTGCCGTTCCTTCCGTTACACTTGCCTTTCCTTGCTTTCCCTTGCCTTCCTTACCTTCCGTTACTCTTTGCTTGCCTTCCGTGCATTGCCTAGCCTTGCGTTGTCGTGCCTTAGCCTTGCCTCGCCTGACCGTGCTTTCCCATGCGTAACCCTTTCCTTGCCTTGCGGTTCATTGCCTAGCGTTCGGTGTCGTGCCTTAGACTTGTTTCCCCTTGCCGTGCCGTTCCTTCCGTTACCCTTGCCGTTCCTTGCTTTTCCTTGTCTTGCTTACCTTCCGTTACAATTTGCTTGCCTTCGCTGAATTGCCTAGCCTTGCGTTGTCGTGCCTTTGCCTTATCTCGCCTGACCGTGCCTTCCTTTGCTTTAAGCTTTCCTTGCATTGTCGTGCATTTCCTAGCCTTGTGTTGTCGTGCATTAGCCTTGCCTTGCCTCACCGTGCCTTGCCTTGCGTTACGCTTTGCTTGCCTTGCCGTGCATTGCCTAGCCGTGCGTTCTCGTGCCTTAGCCTTGTTTCCCCTTGCCGTGCAGTTCCTTCCGTTACACTTGCCTTTCTTTGCTTTCCCTTGCCTTCCTTACCTTCCGTTACTCTTTGCTTGCCTTCCGTACATTGCCTAGCCGTGCGTTGTCGTGCCTTAGCCTTGTTTCCCCTTGCCGTGCAGTTCCTTCCGTTACGCTTGCCTTTCCTTGCTTTTCCTTGTCTTGCTTACCTTCCGTTACAATTTGCTTGCCTTCCCTGCATTGCCCAGCCTTGCGTTGTCGTGCCTTAGCCTTATCTCGCCTGACCGTGCCTTCCTTTCCTTTAAGCTTTCCTTGCATTGTCGTGCATTGCCTAGCCTTGCGTTGTCGTGCATTACCCTTGCCTAGCCTCACCGTGCCTTGCCTTGCGTTACCCTTTGCTTGCCTTGCCGTGCATTGCCTAGCCGTGCGTTGTCGTGCCTTAGCCTTGTTTCCCCTTGCCGTGGCGTGCCTTTTGTTACACTTACTTGCCTGGCTTTGCCTTGCCTTCCTTTCCTTCCGTTACTCTTTCCTTGCCTTGCCGTGCATTGCCTAGCCTTGCATTGTCGTGCCTTATCCTTGCCTCACCTGACCGTGCCTTCCCCTGCGTTACCCTTTCCCTGCCTTGCCGTGCATTGCCTAGCCCTGCGTTGTCGTGCCTTAGCCTTGTTACCCCTTGCCGTGCCGTTCCTTCCGTTACCCTTGCCTTCCCTTGCTTTCCCTTGCCTTCCTTGCGTTCCGTTACTCTTTGCTTGCTTTCCGTGCATTGCCTACCCTTGCCTTGTCATGCCTTAGCCTTGCCTCGACTGACCGTGCTTTCCCATGCGTTACCCTTTCCTTGCTTTGCCGTGCATTGCCTAGCGTGCGTTGTCGTGCCTTAGCCTTGTTTCCCCTTGCCGTGCCGTTCCTTCCGTTACCCTTGCCTTTCCTTGCTTTTCCTTGCCTTCCTTACCTTCCGTTACTCTTTGCTTCCCTTCCCTGCATTGCCTAGCCTTGCGTTGTCGTGCCTTAGCCTTATCTCGCCTGACCGTGCCTTCCTTTGCTTTAAGCTTTCCTTGCATTGTCGTGCATTGCCTAGCCTTGTGTTGTGCATTAGCCTTGCCTAGCCTCACCGTGCCTTGCCTTGCGTTACCCTTTGCTTGCCTTGCCGTGCATTGCCTAGCCGTGCGTTGTCGTGCCTTAGCCTTGTTTCCCCTTGCCGTTGCGTGCCTTTTGTTACACTTGCTTTGCCTGGCTTTGCCTTGCCTTCCTTTCCTTCCGTTACTCTTTGCTTGCCTTCCGTGCATTGTCTAGCCTTGCGTTGTCGTGCCTTAGCCTTGCCTCGCCTGACCGTGCTTTCCCATGCGTAACCGTTTCCTTGCCTTGCGGTTCATTGCCTAGCATTCCGTGTCGTGCCTTAGACTTGTTTCCCCTTGCCGTGCCGTTCCTTCCGTTACCCTTGCCTTTCCTTGCTTTTCCTTGTCTTGCTTACCTTCCGTTACACTTTGCTTGCCTTCCCTGAATTGCCTAGCCTTGCGTTGTCGTGCCTTTGCCTTATCTCGCCTGACCTTGCCTTCCTTTGCTTTAAGCTTTCCTTGCATTGTCGTGCATTGCCTAGCCTTGCGTTGTCGTGCATTAGCCTTGCCTAGCCTCACCGTGCCATCCCTTGCGTTACCCTTTCCTTGCCTTGCCGTGCATTGCCTAGCCCTGCGTTGTCGTGCCTTAGCCTTCTTACCCCTTGTCGTGCCGTTCCTTCCGTTACCCTTGCCTTCCCTTGCTTTCCCTTGCCTTCCTTGCGTTCCGTTACTCTTTGCTTGCTTTCCGTGCATTGCCTAGCCTTGCGTTGTCATGCCTTAGCCTTGTTTCGCCTGAACGTGCTTTCCCATGCGTTACCCTTTCCTTGCCTTGCCGTGCATTGCCTAGCGTGCGTTGTCGTGCCTTAGCCTTGTTTCCCCTTGCCGTGCCGTTCCTTCCGTTACCCTGGCCTTTCCTTCCTTTTCCTTGCCTAGCTTACCTTCCATTACTCTTTGCTTGCCTTCCCTGAATTTCCTAGCATTGCGTTGTCGTGCCTTAGCCTTATCTCGCCTGACCTTGCCTTCCTTTGCTTTAAGCTTTCCTTGCATTGTCGTGCATCGCCTAGCCTTGCGTTTTCATGCATTAGCCTTGCCTAGCCTCACCGTGCCTTTCCTTGCGTTACCCTTTGCTTGCCTTGCCGTGCATTGCCTAGCCGTGCGTTGTCGTGCCTTAGCCTTGTTTCCCCTTGCCGTGCCGTTCCTTCCGTTACACTTGCCTTTCTTTGCTTTCCCTTGCCTTCCTTACATTCCGTTACTCTTTGCTTGCCTTCCGTGCATTGCCTAGCCTTGCGTTGTCGTGCCTTAGCCTTGCCTCGCGTGAACGTGCTTTCCCATGCGGTACCCTTTCCTTGCCTTGCGGTGCATTGCCTAGCCTACGTTGCCGTGCCTTAGCCTTGTTTCCCCTTGCCGTGCCGTTCCTTCCGTTACCCTTGCCGTCCCTTGCTTTCCCTTGCCTTCCTTGCGTTCCGTTACTCTTTGCTTGCTTTCCGTGCATTGCCTAGCCTTGCGTTGTCATGCCTTAGCCTTGCCTCGCCTGACCGTACTTTCCCATGAGTTGCCCTTTCCTTGCCTTGCCGTGCATTGCCTAGCCTGCGTTGCCGTGCCTTAGCCTTGTTTCCCCTTGCCGTGCCGTTCCTTCCGTTACCCTTGCCTTTCCTTGCTTTTCCTTGCCCTGCTTACCTTCCGTTACTCTTTGCTTCCCTTCCCTGCATTGCCTAGCCTTGCGTTGTCGTGCCTTAGCCTTATCTCGCCTGACCGTGCCTTCCTTTGCTTTAAGCTTTCCTTGCATTGTCGTGCATTTCCTAGCCTTGTGTTGTCGTGCATTAGCCTTGCCTTGCCTCACCGTGCCTTGCCTTGCGTTACCCTTTCCTTGCCTTGACGTGCATTGCCTAGCCGTGCGTTGTCGTGCCTTAGCCTTGTGTCCCCTTGCCGTGGCGTGCCTTTTGTTACACTTGCCTTGCCTGGCTTTGCCTTGCCTTCCTTTCCTTCCGTTACTCTTTCCTTGCCTTGCCGTGCATTGCCTAGCCTTGCATTGTCGTGCCTTATCCTTGCCTCACCTGACCGTGCCTTCCCCTGCGTTACCCTTTCCTTGCCTTGCCGTGCATTGCCTAGCCCTGCGTTGTCGTGCCTTAGCCTTCTTACCCCTTGCCGTGCCGTTCCTTCCGTTACCCTTGCCTTCCCTTGCTTTCCCTTGCCTTCCTTGCGTTCCGTTACTCTTTGCTTGCTTTCCGTGCATTGCCTAGCCTTGCGTTGTCATGCCTTAGCCTTGCCTCGCCTGACCGTGCTTTCCCATGCGTTACCCTTTCCTTGCCTTGCCGTGCATTGCCTAGCGTGCGTTGTCGTGCCTTAGCCTTGTTTCCCCTTGCCGTGCCGTTCCTTCCGTTACACTTGCCTTTCCTTGCTTTCCCTTGCCTTCCTTACCTTCCGTTACTCTTTGCTTGCCTTCCGTGCATTGCCTAGGCTTGCGTTGTCGTGCCTTAGCCTTCCTCGCCTGACCGTGCCTTCCCATGCGTAACCCTTTCCTGGCCTTGCGTTTCATTGCCTAGCGTTCGGTGTCGTGCCTTAGATTTGTTTCCCCTTGCCGTGCCGTTCCTTCCGTTACCCTTGCCTTTCCTTGCTTTTCCTTGTCTTGCTTACCTTCCGTTACTCTTTGCTTGCCTTCCCTGAATTGCCTAGCCTTGCGTTGTCGTGCCTTTGCCTTATCTCGCCTGACCTTGCCTTCCTTTGCTTTAAGGTTTCCTTGCATTGTCGTGCATTGCCTAGCCTTGCGTTTTCGTGCATTAGCCTTGCCTAGCCTCACCGTGCCTTGCCTTGCGTTACCCTTTGCTTGCCTTGCCGTGCATTGCCTAGCCGTGCGTTGTCGTGCCTTAGCCTTGTTTCCCCTTGCCGTGGCGTGCCTTTTGTTACACTTGCCTTGCCTGGCTTTGCCTTGCCTTCCTTTCCTTCCGTTACTCTTTCCTTGCCTTGCCGTGCATTGCCTAGCCTTGCATTGTCGTGCCTTATCCTTGCCTCACCTGACCGTGCCTTCCCCTGCGTTACCCTTTCCTTGCCTTGCCGTGCATTGCCTAGCCCTGCGTTGTCGTGCCTTAGCCTTCTTACCCCTTGCCGTGCCGTTCCTTCCGTTACCCTTGCCTTCCCTTGCTTTCCCTTGCCTTCCTTGCGTTCCGTTACTCTTTGTTTGCTTTCCGTGCATTGCCTAGCCTTGCGTTGTCATGCCTTAGGCTTGCCTCGCCTGACCGTGCTTTCCCATGCGTTACCCTTTCCTTGCCTTGCCGTGCATTGCCTAGCGTACGTTGTCGTGCCTTAGCCTTGTTTCCCCTTGCCGTGCCGTTCCTTCCGATACACTTGCCTTTCCTTGCTTTCCCTTGCCTTCCTTACCTTCCGTTACTCTTTGCTTCCCTTCCCTGCATTGCCTAGCCTTGCGTTGTCGTGCCTTAGCCTTATCTCGCCTGACCGTGCTTCCTTTGCTTTAAGCTTTCCTTGCATTGTCGTGCATTGCCTAGCCTTGCGTTGTCGTGCATTAGCCTTGCCTAGCCTCACCGTGCCTTGCCTTGCGTTACCCTTTGCTTGCCTTGCCGTGCATTGCCTAGCCGTGCGTTGTCGTGCCTTAGCCTTGTTTCCCCTTGCCGTGGCGTGCCTTTTGTTACACTTGCCTTGCCTGGCTTTGCCTTGCCTTCCTTTCCTTCCGTTACTCTTTCCTTGCCTTGCCGTGCATTGCCTAGCCTTGCATTGTCGTGCCTTATCCTTGCCTCACCTGACCGTGCCTTCCCCTGCGTTACCCTTTCCTTGCCTTGCCGTGCATTGCCTAGCCCTGCGTTGTCGTGCCTTAGCCTTCCTACCCCTTGCCGTGCCGTTCCTTCCGTTACCCTTGCCTTCCCTTGCTTTCCCTTGCCTTCCTTGCGTTCCGTTACTCTTTGCTTGCTTTCCGTGCATTGCCTAGCCTTGCGTTGTCATGCCTTAGCCTTGCCTCGCCTGACCGTGCTTTCCCATGCGTTACCCTTTCCTTGCCTTGCCGTGCATTGCCTAGCGTGCGTTGTCGTGCCTTAGCCTTGTTTCCCCTTGCCGTGCCGTTCCTTCCGTTACCCTGGCCTTTCCTTCCTTTTCCTTGCCTAGCTTACCTTCCATTACTCTTTGATTGCCTTCCCTGAATTTCCTAGCATTGCGTTGTCGTGCCTTAGCCTTATCTCGCCTGACCGTGCCTTCCTTTGCTTTAAGGTTTCCTTGCATTGTCGTGCATTGCCTAGCCTTGCGTTGTCGTGCATTAGCCTTGCCTAGCCTCACCGTGCCTTCCCCTGCGTTACCCTTTCCTTGCCTTGCCGTGCATTGCCTAGCCCTGCGTTGTCGTGCCTTAGCCTTCTTACCCCTTGCCGTGCCGTTCCTTCCGTTACCCTTGCCTTCCCTTGCTTTCCCTTGCCTTCCTTGCGTTCCGTTACTCTTTGCTTGCTTTCCGTGCATTGCCTAGCCTTGCGTTGTCATGCCTTAGCCTTGCCTCGCCTGACCGTGCTTTCCCATGCGTTACCCTTTCCTTTCCTTGCCGTGCATTGCCTAGCCGTGCGTTATCGTGCCTTATCCTTGTTTCCCCTTGCCGTGCCGTTCCTTCCGTTACACTTGCCTTTCCCTGCTTTCCCTTGCCTTCCTTACCTTCCGTTACTCTTTGCTTGCCTTCCGTGCATTGCCTAGCCTTGCGTTGTCGTGCCTTAGCGTTGCCTCGCCTGACCGTGCTTTCAAATGCGTTACCCTTTCCTTGCCTTGCCGTTCATTGCCTAGCGTTCGGTGTCGTGCCTTAGACTTGTTTCCCCTTGCCGTGCCGTTCCTTCCGTTACCCTGGCCTTTCCTTCCTTTTCCTTGCCTAGCTTACCTTCCGTTACTCTTTGCTTGCCTTCCCTGAATTTCCTAGCCTTGCGTTGTCGTGCCTTAGCCTTATCTCGCCTGACCTTGCCTTCCTTTGCTTTAAGCTTTCCTTGCATTGTCGTGCATCGCCTAGCCTTGCTTTTTCGTGTATTAGCCTTGCCTAGCCTCACCGTGCCTTTCCTTTTTTTACCCTTTGCTTGCCTTGCCGTGCATTGCCTAGCCGTGCGTTGTCGTGCCTTAGCCTTGTTTCCCATTGCCGTGCCGTTCCTTCCGTTACACTTGCCTTTCTTTGCTTTCCCTTGCCTTCCTTACGTTCCGTTACTCTTTGCTTGCTTTCCGTGCATTGCCTAGCCTTGCATTGTCATGCCTTAGCCTTGCCTCGCCTGACCGTGCTTTCCCATGAGTTACCCTTTCCTTGCCTTGCCGTGCATTGCCTAGCCTGCGTTGCCGTGCCTTAGCCTTGTTTCCCCTTGCCGTGCCGTTCCTTCCGTTACCCTTGCCTTTCCTTGCTTTTCCATGCCTTGCTTACATTCCGTTACTCTTTGCTTCCCTTCCGTGCATTGCCTAGCCTTGCGTTGTCGTGCCTTAGCCTTATCTCGCCTGACCGTGCCTTCCTTTGCTTTAAGCTTTCCTTGCATTGTCGTGCATTGCCTAGCCTTGTGTTGTCGTGCATTAGCCTTGCCTAGCCTCACCGTGCCATGCCTTGCGTTACCCTTTCCTTGCCTTGCCGTGCATTGCCTAGCCCTGCCTTGTCGTGCCTTAGCCTTCTTACCCCTTGCCGTGCCGTTCCTTCCGTTACCCTTGCCTTCCCTTGCTTTCCCTTGCCTTCCTTGCGTTCCGTTACTCTTTGCTTGCTTTAAGTGCATTGCCTAGCCTTGCGTTGTCATGCCTTAGCCTTGCCTCGCCTGACCGCGCTTTCCCATGCGTAACCCTTTCCTTGCCTTGCGGTTCATTGCCTAGCGTTCGGTGTCGTGCCTTAGACTTGTTTCCCCTTGCCGTGCCGTTCCTTCCGTTACGCTGGCCTTTCCTTCCTTTTCCTTGCCTAGCTTACCTTCCGTTACTCTTTGCTTGCCTTCCCTGAATTGCCTAGCCTTGCGTTGTCGTGCTTTAGCCTTATCTCGCCTGACCTTGCCTTCCTTTGCTTTAAGCTTTCCTTGCATTGTCGTGCATCGCCTAGCCTTGCGTTCTCGTGCATTAGCCTTGCCTAGAATCACCGTGCCTTTCCTTTCGTTACCCTTTGCTTACCTTGCCGTGCATTGCCTAGCCGTGCGTTGTCGTGCCTTAGCCTTGTTTCCCCTTGCCGTGCCGTTCCTTCTGTTACACTTGCCTTTCTTTGCTTTCCCTTGCCTTCCTTACCTTCCGTTACTCTTTGCTTGCCTTCCGTGCATTGCCTAGCCTTGCGTTGTCGTGCCTTAGCCTTGCCTCGCCTGAACGTGCTTTCCCATGCGTTACCCTTTCCTTGCCTTGCCGTGCATTGCCTAGCGTGCGTTGTCGTGCCTTAGCCTTGTTTCCCCTTGCCGTGCCGTTCCTTCCGTTACACTTGCCTTTCCTTGCTTTCCCTTGCCTTCCTTACATTCCGTTACTCTTTGTTTGCCTTCCGTGCATTGCCTAGCCTTGCGTTGAAGTGCCTTAGCCTTGCCTCGCCTGACCGTGCCTTCCCATGCGTTACCCTTTCCTTGCCTTGCCGTTCATTGCCTAGCGTTCGGTGTCGTGCCTTAGACTTGTTTCCCCTTGCCGTGCCGTTCCTTCCGTTACCCTTGCCTTTCCTTGCTTTTCCTTGTCTTGCTTACCTTCCGTTACTCTTTGCTTGCCTTCCCTGAATTGCCTAGCCTTGCGTTGTCGTGCCTTTGCCTTATCTCGCCTGACCGTGCCTTCCTTTGCTTTAAGGTTTCCTTGCATTGTCGTGCATTGCCTAGCCTTGCGTTGTCGTGCATTAGCCTTGCCTAGCCTCACCGTGTCTTGCCTTGCGTTACCCTTTGCTTGCCTTGCCGTGCATTGCCTAGCCGTGCGTTCTCGTGCCTTAGACTTGTTTCCCCTTGCCGTGCCGTTCCTTCCGTTACACTTGCCTTTCCTTGCTTTCCCTTGCCTTCCTTACCTACCGTTACTCTTTGCTTGCCTTCCGTGCATTGCCTAGCCTTGCGTTGTCGTGCCTTAGCCTTGTTTCCCCTTGCCGTGCCGTTCCTTCCGTTACCCTTGCCTTTCCTTGCTTTTCCTTGCCTTGCTTACCTTCCGTTACTCTTTGCTTCCCTTCCCTGCATTGCCTAGCCTTGCGTTGTCGTGCCTTAGCCTTATCTCACCTGACCGTGCCTTCCTTTGCTTTAAGCTTTCCTTGCATTGTCGTGCATTGCCTAGCCTTGCGTTGTCGTGCATTAGCCTTGCCTAGCCTCACCGTGCCTTGCCTTGCGTTACCCTTTCCTTGCCTTGCCGTGCATTGCCTAGCCGTGCGTTGTCGTGCCTTAGCCTTGTTTCCCCTTGCCGTGTCGTGCCTTTTGTTACACTTGCTTGCCTGGCTTGGCCTTGCCTTCCTTTCCTTCCCTTACTCTTTCCTTGCCTTGCCGTGCATTGCCTAGCCCTGCGTTGTCGTGCCTTAGCCTTGTTACCCCTTGCCGTGCCGTTCCTTCCGTTACCCTTGCCTTCCCTTGCTTTCCCTTGCCTTCCGTGCATTGCCTAGCCTTGCGTTGTCGTGCCTTAGCCTTGCCTCGCCTGAACGTGCTTTCCCATGCGTTACCCTTTCCTTGCCTTGCGGTGCATTGCCTAGCCTACGTTGCCGTGCCTTAGCCTTGTTTCCCCTTGCCGTGCCGTTCCTTCCATTACCCTTGCCTTCCCTTGCTTTCCCTTGCCTTCCTTGCTTTCAGTTACTCTTTGCTTGCTTTCCGTGCATTGCCTAGCCTTGCGTTGTCATGCCTTAGCCTTGCCTCGCCTGACCGTGCTTTCCCATGAGTTACCCTTTCCTTGCCTTGCCGTGCATTGCCTAGCCTGCGTTGCCGTGCCTTAGCCTTGTTTCCCCTTGCCGTGCCGTTCCTTCCGTTACCCTTGCCTTTCCTTGGTTTTCCATGCCTTGCTTACATTCCGTTACTCTTTGCTAACATTCCCTGCATTGCCTAGCCTTGCGTTGTCGTGCCTTAGCCTTATCTCGCCTGACCGTGCCTTCCTTTGCTTTAAGCATTCCTTGCATTGTCGTGCATTGCCTAGGCTTGTGTTGTGCATTAGCCTTGCCTAGCCTCACCGTCCCTTGCCTTGCGTTACCCTTTCCTTGCCTTGCCGTGCATTGCCTAGCCGTGCGTTGTCGTTCCTTAGCCTTGTTTCCCCTTGCCGAGGCGTGCCTTTTGTTACACTTGCCTTGCCTGGCTTTGCCTTACCTTCCTTTCCTTCCGTTACTCTTTCCTTGCCTTGCCGTGCATTGCCTAGCCCTGCGTTGTCGTGCCTTAGCCTTCTTACCCCTTGCCGTGCCGTTCCTTCCGTTACCCTTGACTTCCCTTGCTTTCCCTTGCCTTCCTTGCGTTCCGTTACTCTTTGCTTGCTTTCCGTGCATTGCCTAGCCTTGCGTTGTCATGCCTTAGCCTTGCCTCGCCTGACCGTGCTTTCCCATGCGTTACCCTTTCCTTGACTTGCCGTGCATTGCCTAGCGTGCGTTGTCATTCCTTAGCCTTGTTTCCCCTTGCCGTGCCGTTCCTTCCGTTACACTTGCCTTTCCTTGCTTTCCCTTGCCTTCCTTACCTTCCGTTACTCTTTGCTTGCCTTCCGTGCATTGCCTAGCCTTGCGTTGTCGTGCCTTAGCCTTGCCTCGCCTGACCGTGCTTTCCCATGCGTAACCCTTTCCTTGCCTTGCGGTTCATTGCCTAGCGTTCGGTGTCGTGCCTTAGACTTGTTTCCCCTTGCCGTGCCGTTCCTTCCGTTACCCTTGCCGTTCCTTGCTTTTCCTTGTCTTGCTTACCTTCCGTTACAATTTGCTTGCCTTCCCTGAATTGCCTAGCCTTGCGTTGTCGTGCCTTTGCCTTATCTCGCCTGACCGTGCCTTCCTTTGCTTTAAGCTTTCCTTGCATTGTCGTGCATTTCCTAGCCTTGTGTTGTCGTGTCTTAGCCTTGCCTTGCCTGACCGTGCCTTGCCTTTCGTTACCATTTCATTTCCTTGCCGTGCATTGCCTAGCCGTGCGTTGTCGTGCCTTAGCCTTGTTTCCCATTGCCGTGCCGTGCCTTCCGTTACCCTTGCCTTGCCTTGCTTTGCCTTGCATTCCTTGCCTGCCGTTACTCTTTCCTTGCCATGCAGTACATTGCCTAGCCGTGCGTTGTCGTGCCTTAGCCTTGTTTCCCCTTGCCGTGCAGTTCCTTCCGTTACCCTTGCCTTTCCTTGCTTTTCCTTGTCTTGCTTACCTTCCGTTACAATTTGCTTGCCTTCCCTGCATTGCCCAGCCTTGCGTTGTCGTGCCTTAGCCTTATCTCGCCTGACCGTGCCTTCCTTTCCTTTAAGCTTTCCTTGCATTGTCGTGCATTGCCTAGCCTTGCGTTGTCGTGCATTACCCTTGCCTAGCCTCACCGTGCCTTGCCTTGCGTTACCCTTTGCTTGCCTTGCCGTGCATTGCCTAGCCGTGCGTTGTCGTGCCTTAGCCTTGTTTCCCCTTGCCGTGGCGTGCCTTTTGTTACACTTACTTGCCTGGCTTTGCCTTGCCTTCCTTTCCTTCCGTTACTCTTTCCTTGCCTTGCCGTGCATTGCCTAGCCTTGCATTGTCGTGCCTTATCCTTGCCTCACCTGACCGTGCCTTCCCCTGCGTTACCCTTTCCCTGCCTTGCCGTGCATTGCCTAGCCCTGCGTTGTCGTGCCTTAGCCTTGTTACCCCTTGCCGTGCCGTTCCTTCCGTTACCCTTGCCTTCCCTTGCTTTCCCTTGCCTTCCTTGCGTTCCGTTACTCTTTGCTTGCTTTCCGTGCATTTCCTAGCCTTGCGTTGTCATGCCTTAGCCTTGCCTCGACTGACCGTGCTTTCCCATGCGTTACCCTTTCCTTGCCTTGCCGTGCATTGCCTAGCGTGCGTTGTCGTGCCTTAGCCTTGTTTCCCCTTGCCGTGCCGTTCCTTCCGTTACCCTTGCCTTTCCTTGCTTTTCCTTGCCTTCCTTACCTTCCGTTACTCTTTGCTTCCCTTCCCTGCATTGCCTAGCCTTGCGTTGTCGTGCCTTAGCCTTATCTCGCCTGACCGTGCCTTCCTTTGCTTTAAGCTTTCCTTGCATTGTCGTGCATTGCCTAGCCTTGTGTTGTGCATTAGCCTTGCCTAGCCTCACCGTGCCTTGCCTTGCGTTACCCTTTGCTTGCCTTGCCGTGCATTGCCTAGCCGTGCGTTGTCGTGCCTTAGCCTTGTTTCCCCTTGCCGTGGCGTGCCTTTTGTTACACTTGCCTTGCCTGGCTTTGCCTTGCCTTCCTTTCCTTCCGTTACTCTTTCCTTGCCTTCCGTGCATTGCCTAGCCTTGCGTTGTCGTGCCTTAGCCTTGCCTCGCCTGACCGTGCTTTCCCATGCGTAACCGTTTCCTTGCCTTGCGGTTCATTGCCTAGCATTCCGTGTCGTGCCTTAGACTTGTTTCCCCTTGCCGTGCCGTTCCTTCCGTTACCCTTGCCTTTCCTTGCTTTTCCTTGCCTTGCTTACCTTCCGTTACTCTTTGCTTGCCTTCCCTGAATTGCCTAGCCTTGCGTTGTCGTGCCTTTGCCTTATCTCGCCTGACCTTGCCTTCCTTTGCTTTAAGCTTTCCTTGCATTGTCGTGCATTGCCTAGCCTTGCGTTTTCGTGCATTAGCCTTGCCTACCCTCACCGTGCCTTGCCTTGCGTTACCCTTTGCTTGCCTTGCCGTGCATTGCCTAGCCGTGCGTTGTCGTGCCTTAGCCTTGTTTCCCCTTGCCGTGCAGTTCCTTCTGTTACACTTGCCTTTCTTTGCTTTCCCTTGCCTTCCTTACCTTCCGTTACTCTTTGCTTGCCTTCCGTGCATTGCCTAGCCGTGCGTTGTCGTGCCTTAGCCTTGTTTCCCCTTGCCGTGCAGTTCCTTCCGTTACCCTTGCCTTTCCTTGCTTTTCCTTGACGTGCTTAACTTCCGTTACTCTTTGCTTCCCTTCCCTGCATTGCCTAGCCTTGCGTTGTCGTGCCTTAGCCTTATCTCGCCTGACTGTGCCTTCCTTTCCTTTAAGCTTTCCTTGCATTGTCGTGCATTGCCTAGCCTTGCGTTGTCGTGCATTAGCCTTGCTTAGCCTCGCCGTGCCTTGCCTTGCGTTACACTTTGCTTGCCTTGCCGTGCATTGCCTAGCCGTGCGTTGTCGTGCCTTAGGCTTGTTTCCCCTTGCCGTGGCGTGCCTTTTGTTACACTTGCTTGCCTGGCTTTGCCTTGCCTTCCTTTCCTTCCGTTACTCTTTACTTGCCTTGCCGTGCATTGCCTAGCCTTGCATTGTCGTGCCTTATCCTTGCCTCACCTGACCGTGCCTTCCCCTGCGTTACCCTTTCCCTGCCTTGCCGTGCCTTGCCTAGCCGTGCGTTGTCGTGCCTTAGCCTTGTTTCCCCTTGTCGTGCCGTTCCTTCCGTTACCCTTACCTTCCCTTGCTTTCCCTTCCCTTCCTTGCGTTCCGTTAGTCTTTGCTTGCTTTCCGTGCATTGCCTAGCCTTCCGTTGTCATGCCTTAGCCTTGCCTCGCCTGACCGTGCTTTCCCATGCGTTACCCTTTCCTTGCCTTGCCGTGTATTGCCTAGAGTGCGTTGTCGTGCCTTAGCCTTGTTTCCCCTTGCCGTGCCGTTCCTTCCGTTACCCTTGCCTTTCCTTGCTTTCCCTTGCCTTCCTTACCTTCCGTTACTCTTTGCTTGCCTTCCGTGCATTGCCTAGCCTGGGGTTGTCGTGCTTTAGCGTTGCCTCGCCTGACCGTGCTTTCAAATGCGTTACCCTTTCCTTGCTTGCCGTGCATTGCCTAGCCGTGCGTTGTCGTGCTTTAGCCTTGATTCCCCTTGCCGTGGCGTGCCTTTTGTCACACTTGCCTTGCCTGGCCTTGCCTTGCCTTCCTTTCTTTCCGTTACTCTTTCCTTGCCTTGCCGTGCATTGCCTAGCCTTGCATTGTCGTGCCTTATCCTTGCCTCACCTGACCGTGCCTTCCCCTGCGTTACCCTTTCCTTGCCTTGCCGTGCATTGCCTAGCCCTGCGTTGTCGTGCCTTAGCCTTCTTACCCCTTGCCGTGCCGTTCCTTCCGTTACCCTTGCCTTCCCTTGCTTTCCCTTGCCTTCCTTGCGTTCCGTTACTCTTTGCTTGCTTTCCGTGCATTGACTAGCCTTGCGTTGTCATGCCTTAGCCTTGCCTCGCCTGACCGCGCTTTCCCATGCGTAACCCTTTCCTTGCCTTGCGGTTCATTGCCTAGCATTCGGAGTCGTGCCTTAGACTTGTTTCCCCTTGCCGTGCCGTTCCTTCCGTTACGCTGGCCTTTCCTTCCTTTTCCTTCCCTAGCTTACCTTCCGTTACTCTTTGCTTGCCTTCCCTGAATTGCCTAGCCTTGCGTTGTCGTGCTTTAGCCTTATCTCGCCTGACCTTGCCTTCCTATGCTTTAAGCTTTCCTTGCATTGTCGTGCATCGCCTAGCCTTGCGTTCTCGCGCATTAGCCTTGCCTAGCCTCACCGTGCCTTTCCTTTCGTTACCCTTTGCTTACCTTGCCGTGCATTGCCTAGCCGTGCGTTGTCGTGCCTTAGCCTTGTTTCCCCTTGCCGTGCCGTTCCTTCCGTTACACTTGCCTTTCTTTGGTTTCCCTTGCCTTCCTTACATTCCGTTACTCTTTGCTTGCCTTCCGTGCATTGCCTAGCCTTGCGTTGTCGTGCCTTAGCCTTGCCTCGCCTGAACGTGCTTTCCCATGCGTTACCCTTTCCTTGCCTTGCCGTGCATTGCCTAGCCTACGTTGCCGTGCCTTAGATTTGTTTCCCCTTGCCGTGCCGTTCCTTCCGTTACCCTTGCCTTTCCTTGCTTTTACTTGCCTTGCTTACCTTCCGTTACTCTTTGCTTCTCTTCCCTGCATTGCCTAGCCTTGCGTTGTCGTGCCTTAGCCTTATCTCGCCTGACCGTGCCTTCCTTTGCTTTAAGGTTTCCTTGTATTTTCGTGCATTGCCTAGCCTTGCGTTGTCGTGAATTAGCCTTGCCTAGCCTCACCGTGCCTTGCCTTGCGTTACCCTTTCCTTGCCTTGCCGTGCATTGCCTAGCCGTGCGTTGTCGTGCCTTAGCCTTGTTTCCCCTTGCCGTGGCGTGCCTTTTGTTACACTTGCCTTGCCTGGCTTTGCCTTGCCTTCCTTTCGTTCCGTTACTCTTTCCTTGCCTTGCCGTGCATTGCCTAGCCTTGCGTTGTCGTGCCTTATCCTTGCCTCACCTGACCGTGCCTTCCCCTGCGTTACCCTTTCCTTGCCTTGCCGTGCATTGCCTAGCCCTGCGTAGTCGTGCCTTAGCCTTCTTACCCCTTGCCGTGCCGTTCCTTCCGTTACCCTTGCCTTCCCTTGCTTTCCCTTGCCTTCCTTGCGTTCCGTTACTCTTTGCTTGCTTTCCGTGCATTGCCTAGCCTTGCGTTGTCATGCCTTAGCCTTGTCTCGCCTGAACGTGCTTTCCCATGCGTTACCCTTTCCTTGCCTTGCCGTGCATTGCCTAGCGTGCGTTGTCGTGCCTTAGCCTTGTTTCCCCTTGCCGTGCCGTTCCTTCCGTTACCCTTGCCTTTCCTTGCTTTTCCTTGCCTTGCTTACCTTCCGTTACTCTTTGCTTCCCTTCCCTGCATTGCCTAGCCTTGCGTTGTCGTGCCTTAGCCTTATCTCGCCTGACCGTGCCTTCCTTTGCTTTAAGCTTTCCTTGCATTGTCGTGCATTGCCTAGCCTTGCGTTGTCGTGCATTAGCCTTTCCTAGCCTCACCGTGCCTTGCCTTCCCTTACCCTTTCCTTGCCTTGCCGTGCATTGCCTAGCCGTGCGTTGTCGTGCCTTAGCCTTGTTTCCCCTTGCCGTGCCGTGCCTTTTGTTACACTTGCTTGCCTGGCTTTGCCTTGCCTTCCTTTCCTTCCGTTACTCTTTCCTTGCCTTGCCGTGCATTGCCTAGCCCTGCGTTGTCGTACCTTAGCCTTGTTACCCCTTGCCGTGCCGTTCCTTCCGTTACCCTTGCCTTCCCTTGCTTTCCCTTGGCTTCCTTGCGTTCCGTTACACTTTGCTTGCTTTCCGTGCATTGCCTAGCCTTGCGTTGTCATGCCTTAGGCTTGCCTCGCCTGACCGTGCTTTCCCATGCGTTACCCTTTCCTTGCCTTGCCGTGCATTGCCTAGCCGTACGTTGTCGTGCCTTAGCCTTGTTTCCCCTTGCCGTGCCGTTCCTTCCGTTACACTTGACTTTCCTTGCTTTCCCTTGCCTTCCTTACCTTCCGTTACTCTTTGCTTCCCTTCCCTGCATTGCCTAGCCTTGCGTTGTCGTGCCTTAGCCTTATCTCGCCTGACCGTGCCTTCCTTTGCTTTAAGCTTTCCTTGCATTGTCGTGCATTGCCTAGCCTTGCGTTGTCGTGCATAAGCCTTGCCTAGCCTCTCCGTGCCTTGCCTTGCGTTACCCTTTCCTTGCCTTGCCCTGCATTGCCTAGCCGTGCGTTGTCGTGCCTTAGCCTTGTTTCCCCTTGCCGTGGCGTGCCTTTTGTTACACTTGCCTTGCCTGGCTTTGCCTTGCCTTCCTTTCCTTCCGTTACTCTTTCCTTGCCTTGCCGTGCATTGCCTAGCCTTGCATTGTCGTGCCTTATCCTTGCCTCACCTGACCGTGCCTTCCCCTGCGTTACCCTTTCCTTGCCTTGCCGTGCATTGCCTAGCCCTGCGTTGTCGTGCCTTAGCCTTCTTACCCCTTGCCGTGCCGTTCCTTCCGTTACCCTTGCCTTCCCTTGCTTTCCCTTGCCTTCCTTGCGTTGCGTTACTCTTTGCTTGCTTTCCGTGCATTGCCTAGCCTTGCGTTGTCATGCCTTAGCCTTGCCTCGCCTGACCGTGCTTTCCCATGCGTTACCCTTTCCTTACCTTGCCGTGCATTGCCTAGCGTGCGTTGTCGTGCCTTAGCCTTGTTTCCCCTTGCCGTGCCGTTCCTTCCGTTACCCTGGCCTTTCCTTCCTTTTCCTTGCCTAGCTTACCTTCCGTTACTCTTTGCTTGCCTTCCCTGAATTTCCTAGCCTTGCGTTGTCGTGCCTTAGCCTTATCTCGCCTGACCTTGCCTTCCTTTGCTTTAAGCTTTCCTTGCATTGTCGTGCATCGCCTAGCCTTGCGTTTTCATGCATTAGCCTTGCCTAGCCTCACCGTGCCTTTCCTTGCGTTACCCTTAGCTTGCCTTGCCGTGCATTGCCTAGCCGTGCGTTGTCGTGCCTTAGCCTTGTTTCCCCTTGCCGTGCCGTTCCTTCCGTTACACTTGCCTTTCCTTGCTTTCCCTTGCCTTCCTTACCTTCCGTTACTCTTTGCTTGCCTTCCGTGTATTGCCTAGCCTTGCGTTGTCGTGCCTTAGCCTTGCCTCGCCTGAACGTGCCTTCCCATGCGGTACCCTTTCCTTGCCTTGCGGTGCATTGCCTTGCCTACGTTGCCGTGCCTTAGCCTTGTTTCCCTTTGCCGTGCCGTTCCTTCCGTTACCCTTGCCTTCCCTTGCTTTCCCTTGCCTTCCTTGCTTTCCGTTACTCTTTGCTTGCTTTCCGTGCATTGCCTAGCCTTGCGTTGTCATGCCTTAGCCTTGCCTCGCCTGACCGTGCTTTCCCATGAGTTACCCTTTCCTTGCCTTGCCGTGCATTGCCTAGCCTGCGTTGCCGTGCCTTAGCCTTGTTTCCCCTTGCCGTGCCGTTCCTTCCGTTACCCTTGCCTTTCCTTGCTTTTCCATGCCTTGCTTACATTCCGTTACTCTTTGCTACCATTCCCTGTATTGCCTAGCCTTGCGTTGTCGTGCCTTAGCCTTATCTCGCCTGACCGTGCCTTCCTTTGCTTTAAGCTTTCCTTGCATTGTCGTGCATTGCCTAGCCTTGTGTTGTCGTGCATTAGCCTTGCCTAGCCTCACCGTGCCTTGCCTTGCGTTACCCTTTCCTTGCCTTGCCGTGCATTGCCTAGCCGTGCGTTGTCGTGCCTTAGCCTTGTTTCCCCTTGCCGTGGCGTGCCTTTTGTTACACTTGCCTTGCCTGGCTTTGCCTTGCCTTCCTTTCCTTCCGTTACTCTTTCCTTGCCTTGCCGTGCATTGCCTAGCCTTGCATTGTCGTGCCTTATCCTTGCCTCACCTGACCGTGCCTTCCCCTGCGTTACCCTTTCCTTGCATTGCCGTGCATTGCCTAGCCCTGCGTTGTCGTGCCTTAGCCTTCTTACCCCTTGCCGTGCCGTTCCTTCCGTTACCCTTGCCTTCCCTTGCTTTCCCTTGCCTTCCTTGCGTTCCGTTACTCTTTGCTTGCTTTCCGTGCATTGCCTAGCCTTGCGTTGTCATGCCTTAGCCTTGCCTCGCCTGACCGTGCTTTCCCATGCGTAACCCTTTCCTTGCCTTGCGGTTCATTGCCTAGAGTTCGGTGTCGTGCCTTAGACTTGTTTCCCCTTGCCGTGCCGTTCCTTCCGTTACCCTTGCCGTTCCTTGCTTTTCCTTGTCTTGCTTAGCTTCAGTTACAATTTGCTTGCCTTCCCTGAATTGCCTAGCCTTGCGTTGTCGTGCCTTTGCCTTATCTCGCCTGACCTTGCCTTCCTTTGCTTTAAGCTTTCCTTGCATTGTCGTGCATTGCCTAGCCTTGCGTTTTCGTGCATTAGCCTTGCCTACCCTCACCGTGCCTTGCCTTGCGTTACGCTTTGCTTGCCTTGCCGTGCATTGCCTAGCCGTGCGTTGTCGTGCCTTAGCCTTGTTTCCCCTTGCCGTGCAGTTCCTTCCGTTACACTTGCCTTTCTTTGCTTTCCCTTGCCTTCCTTACCTTCCGTTACTCTTTGCTTGCCTTCCGTGCATTGCCTAGCCTTGCGTTGTCGTGCCTTACCCTTGTTTCCCCTTGCCGTGCAGTTCCTTCCGTTACACTTGCCTTTCTTTGCTTTCCCTTGCCTTCCTTACCTTCCGTTACTCTTTGCTTGCCTTCCGTACATTGCCTAGCCGTGCGTTGTCGTGCCTTAGCCTTGTTTCCCCTTGCCGTGGCGTGCCTTTTGTTACACTTACTTGCCTGGTTTTGCCTTGCCTTCCTTTCCTTCCGTTACTCTTTCCTTGCCTTGCCGTGCATTGCCTAGCCTTGCATTGTCGTACCTTATCCTTGCCTCACCTGACCGTGCCTTCCCCTGCGTTACCCTTTCCCTGCCTTGCCGTGCATTGCCTAGCCGTGCGTTGTCGTGCCTTAGCCTTGTTTCCCCGTGCCGTGCCGTTCCTTCCCTTACCCTTGCGTTGCCTTGCTTTCCCTTACCTTCCTTCCCTTCCGTTACTCCTTCCTTGCCTTTCCGTGCATTTCCTAGCCTTGCGTTGTCGTGCATTAGTCTTGCCTTGACTGACCGTGCCTTGCCATGCGTTACCCTTTCCTTGCAGTGCATTGCCTAGCAGTGCGTTGTCGTGCCTTAGACTTGTTTCCCCTTGCCGTGCAGTTCCTTCCGTTACACTTGCCTTTCTTTGCTTTCCCTTGCCTTCCTTACCTTCCGTTACCCTTTGCTTGCCTTCCCTGAATTGCCTAGCCTTGCGTTGTCGTGCCTTTGCCTTATCTCGCCTGACCTTGCCTTCCTTTGCTTTAAGCTTTCCTTGCATTGTCGTTCATTGCCTAGCCTTGCGTTTTCGTGCATTAGCCTTGCCTAGCCTCACCGTGCCTTGCCTTGCGTTACCCTTTCCTTGCCTTGCCGTGCATTGCCTAGCCGTGCGTTGTCGTGCCTTAGCGTTGTTTCCCCTTGCCGTGCCGTTCCTTCCGTTACCCTGGCCTTTCCTTCTTTTTCCTTGCCTTCCTTACCTTCCGTTACTCTTTGCTTCCCTTCCCTGCATTGCCTAGCCTTGCGTTGTCGTGCCTTAGCCTTATCTCGCCTGACCGTGCCTTCCTTTGCTTTAAGCTTTCCTTCCATTGTCGTGCATTGCCTAGCCTTGTGTTGTGCATTAGCCTTGCCTAGCCTCACCGTGCCTTGCCTTGCGTTACCCTTTCCTTGCCTTGCAGTGCATTGCCTAGCCGTGCGTTGTCGTGCCTTAGCCTTGTTTCCCCTTGCCGTGGCGTGCCTTTTGTTACACTTGCCTTGCCTGGCTTTGCCTTGCCTTCCTTTCCTTCCGTTACTCTTTCCTTGCCTTGCCGTGCATTGCCTAGCCTTGCATTGTCGTGCCTTATCCTTGCCTCACCTGACAGTGCCTTCCCCTGCGTTACCCTTTCATTGACATGCCGTGCATTGCCTAGCCCTGTGTTGTCGTGCCTTAGCCTTCTTACCCCTTGCCGTGCCGTTCCTTCCGTTACCCTTGCCTTCCCTTGCTTTCCCTTGCCTTCCTTGCGTTCCGTTACTCTTTGCTTGCTTTCCGTGCATTGCCTAGCCTTGCGTTGTCATGCCTTAGCCTTGCCTCGCCTGACCGTGCTTTCCCATGCGTTACCCTATCCTTGCCTTGCCGTGCATTGCCTAGCGTGCGTTGTCGTGCCTTAGCCTTGTTTCCCCTTGCCGTGCCGTTCCTTCCGTTACCCTTGCCTTTCCTTGCTTTTCCTTGCCTTCCTTACCTTCCGTTACTCTTTGCTTGCCTTCCCTGCATTGCCTAGCCTTGCGTTGTCGTGCCTTAGCCTTATCTCGCCTGACCGTGCCTTCCTTTGCTTTAAGCTTTCCTTGCATTGTCGTGCATTGCCTAGCCTTGTGTTGTGCATTAGCCTTGCCTAGCCTCACCGTGCCTTGCCTTGCGTTACCCTTTGCTTGCCTTGCCGTGCATTGCCTAGCCGTGCGTTGTCGTGCCTTAGCCTTGTTTCCCCTTGCCGTGGCGTGCCTTTTGTTACACTTGCCTTGCCTGGCTTTCCCTTGCCTTCCTTTCCTTGCGTTACTCTTTCCTTGCCTTGCCGTGCATTGCCTAGCCTTGCATTGTCGTGCCTTATCCTTGCCTCACCTGACCGTGCCTTCCCCTGCGTTACCCTTTCATTGCCATGCCGTGCATTGCCTAGCCCTGCGTTGTCGTGCCTTAGCCTTCTTACCCCTTGCCGTGCCGTTCCTTCCGTTACCCTTGCCTTCCCTTGCTTTCCCTTGCCTTCCTTGCGTTCCGTTACTCTTTGCTTGCTTTCCGTGCATTGCCTAGCCTTGCGTTGTCATGCCTTAGCCTTGCCTCGCCTGACCGTGCTTTCCCATGCGTTACCCTTTCCTTGCCTTGCAGTGTATTGCCTAGCGTGAGTTGTCGTGCCTTAGCCTTGTTTCCCCTTGCCGTGCCGTTCCTTCCGTTACACTTGCCTTTCCTTGCTTTCCCTTGCCTTCCTTACCTTCCGTTACTCTTTGCTTGCCTTCCGTGCATTGCCTAGCCTTGCGTTGTCGTGCCTTAGCCTTGCCTCGCCTGACCGTGCTTTCCCATGCGTAACCGTTTCCTTGCCTTGCGGTTCATTGCCTAGCATTCGGTGTCGTGCCTTAGACTTGTTTCCCCTTGCCGTGCCGTTCCTTCCGTTACCCTTGCCTTTCCTTGCTTTTCCTTGTCTTGCTTACCTTCCGTTACACTTTGCTTGCCTTCCCTGAATTGCCTAGCCTTGCGTTGTCGTGCCTTTGCCTTATCTCGCCTGACCTTGCCTTCCTTTGCTTTAAGCTTTCCTTGCATTGTCGTGCATTGCCTAGCCTTGCGTTTTCGTGCATTAGCCTTGCCTACCCTCACCGTGCCTTGCCTTGCGTTACCCTTTGTTTGCCTTGCCGTGCATTGCCTAGCCGTGCGTTGTCGTGCCTTAGCCTTGTTTCCCCTTGCCGTGCCGTTCTTTCAGTTACCCTTGCCTTTCTTTGCTTTCCCTTGCCATCCTTGCCTTCCGTTACTCTTTGCTTGCCTTACCTTTCTTTGCCTAGCCGTGCGTTTTCCTGCCTTAGCATTGTTTCCCATTGCCGTGCCGTTCCTTCCGTTACCCTTGCCTTGCCTTGCTTTTCCTTGACGTGCTTAACTTCCGTTACTCTTTGCTTCCCTTCCCTGCATTGCCTAGCCTTGCGTTGTCGTGCCTTAGCCTTATCTCGCCTGACCGTGCCTTCCTTTCCTTTAAGCTTTCCTTGCATTGTCGTGCATTGCCTAGCCTTGCGTTGTCGTGCATTAGCCTTGCCTAGCCTCACCGTGCCTTGCCTTGCGTTACCCTTTCCTTGCCTTGCCGTGCATTGCCTAGCCGTGCGTTGTCGTGCCTTAGCCTTGTTTCCCCTTGCCGTGGCGTGCCTTTTGTTACACTTGCTTGCCTGGCTTTGCCTTGCCTTCCTTTCCTTCCGTTACTCTTTCCTTGCCTTGCCGTGCATTGCCTAGCCTTGCATTGTCGTGCCTTATCCTTGCCTCACCGTGCCTTGCCTTGCGTTACCCTTTCCTTGCCTTGCCGTGCATTGCCTAGCCGTGCGTTGTCGTGCCTTAGCCTTGTTACCCCTTGCCGTGCCGTTCCTTCCGTTACCCTTGCCTTCCCTTGCTTTCCCTTCCCTTCCTTGCGTTCCGTTACTCTTTGCTTGCTTTCCGTGCATTGCCTAGCCTTGCGTTGTCGTGCCTTAGCCTTGCCTCGCCTGACCGTGCTTTCCCATGCGTTACCCTTTCCTTGCCTTGCCGTGCATTGCCTAGCCGTGCGTTGTCGTGCCTTAGCCTTGTTTCCCCTTGCCGTGCCGTTCCTTCCGTTACCCTTGCCTTCCCTTGCTTTCCCTTCCCTTCCTTGCGTTCCGTTACTCTTTGCTTGCTTTCCGTGCATTGCCTAGCCTTGCGTTGTCATGCCTTAGCCTTGCCTCGCCTGACCGCGCTTTCCCATGCGTAACCCTTTCCTTGCCTTGCGGTTCATTGCCTAGCATTCGGAGTCGTGACTTAGACTTGTTTCCCCTTGCCGTGCCGTTCCTTCCGTTACGCTGGCCTTTCCTTCCTTTTCCTTCCCTAGCTTACCTTCCGTTACTCTTTGCTTGCCTTCCCTGAATTGCCTAGCCTTGCGTTGTCGTGCTTTAGCCTTATCTCGCCTGACCTTGCCTTCCTTTGCTTTAAGCTTTCCTTGCATTGTCGTGCATCGCCTAGCCTTGCGTTCTCGCGCATTAGCCTTGCCTAGCCTCACCGTGCCTTTCCTTTCGTTACCCTTTGCTTACCTTGCCGTGCATTGCCTAGCCGTGCGTTGTCGTGCCTTAGCCTTGTTTCCCCTTGCCGTGCCGTTCCTTCCGTTACACTTGCCTTTCTTTGCTTTCCCTTGCCTTCCTTACATTCCGTTACTCTTTGCTTGCCTTCCGTGCATTGCCTAGCCTTGCGTTGTCGTGCCTTAGCCTTGCCTCGCCTGAACGTGCTTTCCCATGCGTTACCCTTTCCTTGCCTTGCCGTGCATTGCCTAGCCTACGTTGCCGTGCCTTAGCCTTGTTTCCCCTTGCCGTGCCGTTCCTTCCGTTACCCTTGCCTTTCCTTGCTTTTACTTGCCTTGCTTACCTTCCGTTACTCTTTGCTTCTCTTCCCTGCATTGCCTAGCCTTGCGTTGTCGTGCCTTAGCCTTATCTCGCCTGACCGTGCCTTCCTTTGCTTTAAGGTTTCCTTGTATTTTCGTGCATTGCCTAGCCTTGCGTTGTCGTGAATTAGCCTTGCCTAGCCTAACCGTGCCTTGCCTTGCGTTACACTTTCCTTGCCTTGCCCTGCATTGCCTAGCCGTGCGTTGTCGTGCCTTAGCCTTGTTTCCCCTTGCCGTGGCGTGCCTTTTATTACACTTGCCTTGCCTGGCTTTGCCTTGCCTTCCTTTCGTTCCGTTACTCTTTCCTTGCCTTGCCGTGTATTGCCTAGCCTTGCATTGTCGTGCCTTATCCTTGCCTCACCTGACCGTGCCTTCCCCTGCGTTACCCTTTCCTTGCCTTGCCGTGCATTGCCTAGCCCTGCGTAGTCGTGCCTTAGCCTTCTTACCCCTTGCCGTGCCGTTCCTTCCGTTACCCTTGCCTTCCCTTGCTTTCCCTTGCCTTCCTTGCGTTCCGTTACTCTTTGCTTGCTTTCCGTGCATTGCCTAGCCTTGCGTTGTCATGCCTTAGCCTTGTCTCGCCTGAACGTGCTTTCCCATGCGTTACCCTTTCCTTGCCTTGCCGTGCATTGCCTAGCGTGCGTTGTCGTGCCTTAGCCTTGTTTCCCCTTGCCGTGCCGTTCCTTCCGTTACCCTGGCCTTTCCTTCCTTTTCCTTGCCTAGCTTACCTTCCATTACTCTTTGCTTGCCTTCCCTGAATTTCCTAGCATTGCGTTGTCGTGCCTTAGCCTTATCTCGCCTGACCTTGCCTTCCTTTGCTTTAAGCTTTCCTTGCATTGTCGTGCATCGCCTAGCTTTGCGTTTTCATGCATTAGCCTTGCCTACCCTCACCGTGCCTTTCCTTGCGTTACCCTTTGCTTGCCTTGCCGTGCATTGCCTAGCCTTGCGTTGTCGTGCCTTAGCCTTATCTCGCCTGACCGTGCCTTCCTTTGCTTTAAGCTTTCCTTGCATTTTCGTGCATTGCCTAGCCTTGCGTTGTCGTGCCTTAGCCTTGCCTCGCCTGAACGTGCTTTCCTATGCGGTACCCTTTCCTTGCCTTGCGGTGCATTGCCTAGCCTACGTTGCCGTGCCTTAGCCTTGTTTCCCCTTGCCGTGCCGTTCCTTCCGTTACCCTTGCCTTCCCTTGCTTTCCCTTGCCTTCCTTGCTTTCCGTTACTCTTTGCTTGCTTTCCGTGCATTGCCTAGCCTTGCGTTGTCATGCCTTAGCCTTGCATCGCCTGACCGTGCTTTCCCATGAGTTACACTTTCCTTGCCTTTCCGTGCATTGCCTAGCCGTGCGTTGTCGTGCCTTAGCCTTGTTTCCCCTTGCCGTGCCGTTCCTTCCGTTACCCTTGCCTTTCCTTGCTTTTCCTTGCCTTGCTTAACTTCCGTTACTCTTTGCTTCCCTTCCCTGCATTGCCTAGCCTTGCGTTGTCGTGCCTTAGCCTTATCTCGCCTGACCGTGCCTTCCTGTGCTTTAAGCTTTCCTTGCATTTTCGTGCATTGCCTAGCCTTGCGTTTTCGTGCATTAGCCTTCCCTAGCCTAACCGTGCCTTGCCTTGCGTTACCCTTTCCTTGCCTTGCCGTGCATTGCCTAGCCGTGCGTTGTCGTGCCTTAGACTTGTTTCCCCTTGCCGTGCCGTTCCTTCCGTTACACTTGCCTTTCCTTGCTTTCCCTTGCCTTCCTTACATTCCGTTACTCTTTGCTTGCCTTCCGTGCATTGCCTAGACTTGCGTTGTCGTGCCTTAGCCTTGCCTCGCCTGAACGTGCTTTCCCATGCGGTACCCTTTCCTTGCCTTGCCGTGCATTGCCCAGCCTACGTTGCCGTGCCTTAGCCTTGTTTCCCCTTGCCGTGCCGTTCCTTCCGTTACCCTTGCCTTCCCTTGCTTTCCCTTGCCTTCCTTGCTTTCCGTTACTCTTTGCTTGCCTTCCGTGCATTGCCTAGCCTTGCGTTGTCATGCCTTAGGCTTGCCTCGCCTGACCGTGCTTTCCCATGCGTTACCCTTTCCTTGCCTTGCCGTGCATTGCCTAGCGTACGTTGTCGTGCCTTAGCCTTGTTTCCCCTTGTCGTGCCGTTCCTTCCGATACACTTGACTTTCCTTGCTTTCCCTTGCCTTCCTTACCTTCCGTTACTCTTTGCTTCCCTTCCCTGCATTGCCTAGCCTTGCGTTGTCGTGCCTTAGCCTTATCTCGCCTGACCGTGCCTTCCTTTGCTTTAAGCTTTCCTTGCATTGTCGTGCATTGCCTAGCCTTTCGTTGTCGTGCATAAGCCTTGCCTAGCCTCACCGTGCCTTGCCTTGCGTTACCCTTTCCTTGCCTTGCCCTGCATTGCCTAGCCGTGCGTTGTCGTGCCTTAGCCTTGTTTCCCCTTGCCGTGGCGTGCCTTTTGTTACACTTGCCTTGCCTGGCTTTGCCTTGCCTTCCTTTCCTTCCGTTACTCTTTCCTTGCCTTGCCGTGCATTGCCTAGCCTTGCATTGTCGTGCCTTATCCTTGACTCACCTGACCGTGCCTTCCCCTGCGTTACCCTTTCCTTGCCTTGCCGTGCATTGCCTAGCCCTGCGTTGTCGTGCCTTAGCCTTCTTACCCCTTGCCGTGCCGTTCCTTCCGTTACCCTTGCCTTCCCTTGCTTTCCCTTGCCTTCCTTGCGTTGCGTTACTCTTTGCTTGCTTTCCGTGCATTGCCTAGCCTTGCGTTGTCATGCCTTAGCCTTGCCTCGCCTGACCGTGCTTTCCCATGCGTTACCCTTTCCTTACCTTGCCGTGCATTGCCTAGCGTGCGTTGTCGTGCCTTAGCCTTGTTTCCCCTTGCCGTGCCGTTCCTTCCGTTACCCTGGCCTTTCCTTCCTTTTCCTTGCCTAGCTTACCTTCCGTTACTCTTTGCTTGCCTTCCCTGAATTTCCTAGCCTTGCGTTGTCGTGCCTTAGCCTTATCTCGCCTGACCTTGCCTTCCTTTGCTTTAAGCTTTCCTTGCATTGTCGTGCATCGCCTAGCCTTGCGTTTTCATGCATTAGCCTTGCCTAGCCTCACCGTGCCTTTCCTTGCGTTACCCTTTGCTTGCCTTGCCGTGCATTGCCTAGCCGTGCGTTGTCGTGCCTTAGCCTTGTTTCCCCTTGCCGTGCCTTTCCTTCCGTTACACTTGCCTTTCTTTGCTTTCCCTTGCCTTCCTTACCTTCCGTTACTCTTTGCTTGCCTTCCGTGCATTGCCTAGCCTTGCGTTGTCGTGCCTTAGCCTTGCCTCGCCTGAACGTGCTTTCCCATGCGGTACCCTTTCCTTGCCTTGCGGTGCATTGCCTTGCCTACGTTGCCGTGCCTTAGCCTTGTTTCCCTTTGCCGTGCCGTTCCTTCCGTTACCCTTGCCTTCCCTTGCTTTCCCTTGCCTTCCTTGCTTTCCGTTACTCTTTGCTTGCTTTCCGTGCATTGCCTAGCCTTGCGTTGTCATGCCTTAGCCTTGCCTCGCCTGACCGTGCTTTCCCATGAGTTACCCTTTCCTTGCCTTGCCGTGCATTGCCTAGCCTGCGTTGCCGTGCCTTAGCCTTGTTTCCCCTTGCCGTGCCGTTCCTTCCGTTACCCTTGCCTTTCCTTGCTTTCCCTTGCCTTCCTTGCGTTCCGTTACTCTTTGCTTGCTTTCCGTGCATTGCCTAGCCTTGCGTTGTCATGCCTTAGGCTTGCCTCGCCTGACCGTGATTTCCCATGCGTAACCCTTTCCTTGCCTTGCGGTTCATTGCCTAGAGTTCGGTGTCGTGCCTTAGACTTGTTTCCCCTTGCCGTGCCGTTCCTTCCGTTACCCTTGCCGTTCCTTGCTTTTCCTTGTCTTGCTTACCTTCAGTTACAATTTGCTTGCCTTCCCTGAATTGCCTAGCCTTGCGTTGTCGTGCCTTTGCCTTATCTCGCCTGACCTTGCCTTCCTTTGCTTTAAGCTTTCCTTGCATTGTCGTGCATTGCCTAGCCTTGCGTTTTCGTGCATTAGCCTTGCCTCCCCAAACCGTGCCTTGCCTTGCGTTACGCTTTGCTTGCCTTGCCGTGCATTGCCTAGCCTTGCGTTGTCGTGGCTTAGCCTTGTTTCCCCTTGCTGTGCCGTGCCTTCCCTTACCCTTGCCTTGCCTTGCTTTCCCTTGCTTTCCTTTCCTTCCGTTACGCGCCTGGCCGTACATTGCCTAGCCGTGCGTTGTCGTGGCTTAGCCTTGTTTCCCCTTGCTGTGCCGTGCCTTCCCTTACCCTTGCCTTGCCTTGCTTTCCCTTGCCTTCCTTACCTTCCGTTACTCTTTGCTTGCCTTGCCGTACATTGCCTAGCCGTGCGTTGTCGTGCCTTAGCCTTGTTTCCCCTTGCCGTGGCGTGCCTTTTGTTACACTTACTTGCCTGGTTTTGCCTTGCCTTCCTTTCCTTCCGTTACTCTTTCCTTGCCTTGCCGTGCATTGCCTAGCCTTGCATTGTCGTACCTTATCCTTGCCTCACCTGACCGTGCCTTCCCCTGCGTTACCCTTTCCCTGCCTTGCCGTGCATTGCCTAGCCCTGCGTTGTCGTGCCTTAGCCTTGTTACCCCTTGCCGTGCCGTTCCTTCCGTTACCCTTGCCTTCCCTTGCTTTCCCTTGCCTTCCTTGCGTTCCGTTACTCTTTGCTTGCTTTCCGTGCATTTCCTAGCCTTGCGTTGTCATGCCTTAGCCTTGCCTCGACTGACCGTGCTTTCCCATGCGTTACCCTTTCCTTGCCTTGCAGTGCATTGCCTAGCGTGCGTTGTCGTGGCTTAGCCTTGTTTCCCCTTGCCGTGCCGTTCCTTCCGTTACCCTTGCCTTTCCTTGCTTTTCCTTGCCTTGCTTACCTTCCGTTACCCTTTGCTTGCCTTCCCTGAATTGCCTAGCCTTGCGTTGTCGTGCCTTTGCCTTATCTCGCCTGACCTTGCCTTCCTTTGCTTTAAGCTTTCCTTGCATTGTCGTTCATTGCCTAGCCTTGCGTTTTCGTGCATTAGCCTTGCCTAGCCTCACCGTGCCTTGCCTTGCGTTACCCTTTGCTTGCCTTGCCGTGCATTGCCTAGCCGTGCGTTGTCGTGCCTTAGCCTTGTTTCCCCTTGCCGTGGCGTGCCTTTTGTTACACTTGCCTTGCCTGGCTTTGCCTTGCCTTCCTTTCCTTCCGTTACTCTTTCCTTGCCTTGCCGTGCATTGCCTAGCCTTGCATTGTCGTGCCTTATCCTTGCCTCACCTGACAGTGCCTTCCCCTGCGTTACCCTTTCATTGACATGCCGTGCATTGCCTAGCCCTGCGTTGTCGTGCCTTAGCCTTCTTACCCCTTGCCGTGCCGTTCCTTCCGTTACCCTTGCCTTCCCTTGCTTTCCCTTGCCTTCCTTGCGTTCCGTTACTCTTTGCTTGCTTTCCGTGCATTGCCTAGCCTTGCGTTGTCATGCCTTAGCCTTGCCTCGCCTGACCGTGCTTTCCCATGCGTTATCCTTTCCTTGCCTTGCAGTGCATTGCCTAGCGTGCGTTGTCGTGCCTTAGCCTTGTTTCCCCTTGCCGTGCCGTTCCTTCCGTTACACTTGCCTTTCCTTCCTTTTCCTTGCCTAGCTTACATTCCGTTACACTTTGCTTGCCTTCCCTGAATTGCCTAGCCTTGCGTTGTCGTGCCTTTGCCTTATCTCGCCTGACCTTGCCTTCCTTTGCTTTAAGCTTTCCTTGCATTGTCGTGCATTGCCTAGCCTTGCGTTTTCGTGCATTAGCCTTGCCTACCCTCACCGTGCCTTGCCTTGCGTTACCCTTTGCTTGCCTTGCCGTGCATTGCCTAGCCGTGCGTTGTCGTGCCTTAGCCTTGTTTCCCCTTGCCGTGCAGTTCCTTCTGTTACACTTGCCTTTCTTTGCTTTCCCTTGCCTTCCTTACCTTCCGTTACTCTTTGCTTGCCTTCCGTGCATTGCCTAGCCGTGCGTTGTCGTGCCTTAGCGTTGTTTCCCCTTGCCGTGCAGTTCCTTCCGTTACCCTTGCCTTTCCTTGCTTTTCCTTGACTTGCTTACCTTCCGTTACTCTTTGCTTCCCTTCCCTGCATTGCCTAGCCTTGCGTTGTCGTGCCTTAGCCTTATCTCGCCTGACCGTGCCTTCCTTTGCTTTAAGCTTTCCTTGCATTGTCGTGCATCGCCTAGCCTTGCGTTTTCGTGCATTAGCCTTGCCTAGCCTCGCCGTGCCTTTCCTTGCGTTACCCTTTGCTTGCCTTGCCGTGCATTGCCTAGCCGTGCGTTGTCGTGCCTTAGCCTTGTTTCCCCTTGCCGTGGCGTGCCTTTTGTTACACTTGCTTGCCTGGCTTTGCCTTGCCTTCCTTTCCTTCCGTTACTCTTTACTTGCCTTGCCGTGCATTGCCTAGCCTTGCATTGTCGTGCCTTATCCTTGCCTCACCTGACCGTGCCTTCCCCTGCGTTACCCTTTCCCTGCCTTGCCGTGCATTGCCTAGCCCTGCATTGTCGTGCCTTAGCCTTGTTACCCCTTGCCGCGCCGTTCCTTCCGTTACCCTTGCCTTCCCTTGTTTTCCCTTGCCTTCCTTGCGTTCCGTTACTCTTTGCTTGCTTTCCGTGCATTGCCTAGCATTGCGTTGTCATGCCTTAGCCTTGCCTCGCCTGACCGTGCTTTCGCATGCGTTACCCTTTCCTTACCTTGCCGTGTATTGCCTAGCGTTCAGTGTCGTGCCTTAGACTTGTTTCCCCTTGCCGTGCCGTTCCTTCCGTTACCCTTGCCTTCCCTTGCTTTCCCTTGCCTTCCTTGCTTTCCGTTACTCTTTGCTTGCTTTCCGTGCATTGCCTAGCCTTGCGTTGTCGTGCCTTAGCCTTGCCTCGCCTGACCGTGCTTTCCCATGAGTTACCCTTTCCTTGCCTTGCCGTGCATTGCCTAGCCTGCGTTGCCGTGCGTTAGCCTAGTTTCCCCTTGCCGTGCCGTTCCTTCCGTTACCCTTGCCTTTCCTTGCTTTTCCTTGCCTTGCTTACCTTCCGTTACTCTTTGCTCCCCTTCCCTGCATTGCCTAGCCTTGCGTTGTCGTGCATTAGCCTTGCCTAGCCTCACCGTACCTTGCCTTGCGTTACCCTTTCCTTGCCTTGCCGTGCATTGCCTAGCCGTGCGTTCTCGTGCTTTAGCCTTGTTTCCCCTTGCCGTGGCGTGCCTTTTGTTACACTTGCCTTGCCTGGCTTTGCCTTGCCTTCCTTTCCTTCCGTTACTCTTTCCTTGCCTTGCCGTGCATTGCCTAGCCTTGCATTGTCGTGCCTTATCCTTGCCTCACCTGACCGTGCCTTCCCTGCGTTACCCTTTCCTTGCCTTGCCGTGCATTGCCTAGCCCTGCGTTGTCGTGCCTTAGCCTTCTTACCTCTTGCCGTGCCGTTCCTTCCGTTACCCTTGCCTTCCCTTGCTTTCCCTTGCCTTCCTTGTGTTCCGTTACCCTTTGCTTGCTTTCCGTGCATTGCCTAGCCTTGCGTTGTCATGCCTTAGCTTTGCCTCGCCTGACCGTGCTTTCCCATGCGTTACCCTTTCCTTGCCTTGCCGTGCGTTGCCTAGCGTGCGTTGTCGTGCCTTAGCCTTGTTTCCCCTTGCCGTGCCGTTCCTTCCGTTACCCTTGCCTTTCCTTGCTTTCCCTTGCCTTCCTTACCTTCCGTTAGTCTTTGCTTCCCTTCCGTGCATTGCCTAGCCTTGCGTTGTCGTGACTTAGCGTTGCCTCGCCTGACCGTGCTTTCAAATGCGTTACCCTTTCCTTGCCTTGCCGTTCATTGCCTAGCGTTCGGTGTCGTGCCTTAGACTTGTTTCCCCTTGCCGTGCCGTTCCTTCCGTTACCGTGGCCTTTCCTTGCTTTTCCTTGCCTTCCTTACCTTCCGTTACTCTTTGCTTCCCTTCCTTGCATTGCCTAGCCTTGCGTAGTCGTGCCTTAGCCTTATCTCGCCTGACCGTGCCTTCCTTTGCTTTAAGCTTTCCTTGCATTGTCGTGCATCGCCTAGCCTTGCGTTTTCATGCATTAGCCTTGCCTAGCCTCACCGTGCCTTTCCTTGCGTTACCCTTTGCTTGCCTTGCCGTGCATTGCCTAGCAGTGCGTTGTCGTGCCTTAGCCTTGTTTCCCCTTGCCGTGCCGTTCCTTCCGTTACACTTGCCTTTCTTTGCTTTCCCTTGCCTTCCTTACCTTCCGTTACTCTTTGCTTGCCTTCCGTGCATTGCCTAGCCTTGCGTTGTCGTGCCTTAGCCTTGCCTCGCCTGAACGTGCTTTCCCATGCGGTACCCTTTCCTTGCCTTGCCGTGCATTGCCTAGCCTACGTTGCCGTGCCTTAGCCTTGTTTCCCCTTGCCGTGCCGTTCCTTCCGTTACCCTTGCCTTCCCTTGCTTTCCCTTGCCTTCCTCGCTTTCCATTACTGTTTGCTTGCTTTCCATGCATTGCCTAGCCTTGCGTTGTCATGCCTTAGCCTTGCCTCGCCTGACCGTGCTTTCCCATGCGTTACCCTTTCCTTGCCTTGCCGTGCATTGCCTAGCGTTCAGTGTCGTGCCTTAGACTTGTTTCCCCTTGCCGTGCCGTTCCTTCCGTTACCCTTGCCTTCCCTTGCTTTCCCTTGCCTTCCTTGCTTTCCGTTACTCTTTGCTTGCTTTCCGTGCATTGCCTAGCCTTGCGTTGTCGTGCCTTAGCCTTGCCTCGCCTGACCGTGCTTTCCCATGAGTTACCCTTTCCTTGCCTTGCCGTGCATTGCCTAGCCTGCGTTGCCGTGCCTTAGCCTAGTTTCCCCTTGCCGTGCCGTTCCTTCCGTTACCCTTGTCTTTCCTTGCTTTTCCTTGCCTTGCTTACATTCCGTTACTCTTTGCTTCCCTTCCCTGCATTGCCTAGCCTTGCGTTGTCGTGCCTTAGCCTTATCTCGCCTGACCGTGCCTTCCTTTGCTTTAAGCTTTCCTTGCATTGTCGTGCATTGCCTAGCCTTGTGTTGTCGTGCATTAGCCTTGCCTAGCCTCACCGTGCCTTGCCTTGCGTTACCCTTTCCTTGCCTTGCCGTGCATTGCCTAGCCGTGCGTTGTCGTGCCTTAGCCTTGTTTCCCCTTGCCGTGGCGTGCCTTTTGTTACACTTGCCTTGCCTGGCTTTGCCTTGCCTTCCTTTCCTTCCGTTACTCTTTCCTTGCCTTGCCGTGCATTGCCTAGCCTTGCATTGTGGTGACTTATCCTTGCCTCACCTGACCGTGCCTTCCTTGCGTTACCCTTTCCTTGCCTTGCCGTGCATTGCCTAGCCTTGCGTTGTCGTGCCTTAGGCTTCTTACCCCTTGCCGTGCCGTTCCTTCCGTTACCCTTGCCTTCCCTTGCTTTCCCTTGCCTTCCTTGCGTTCCGTTACTCTTTCCTTGCTTTCCGTGCATTGCCTAGCCTTGCGTTGTCATGCCTTAGCCTTGCCTCGCCTGACCGTGCTTTCCCATGCGTTACCCTTTCCTTGCCTTGCCGTGCATTGCCTAGCGTGCGTTGTCGTGCCTTAGCATTGTTTCCCCTTCCCGTGCCGTTCCTTCCGTTACCCTGGCCTTTCCTTGCTTTTCCTTGCCTTCCTTACCTTCCGTTACTCTTTGCTTCCCTTCCCTGCATTGCCTAGCCTTGCGTTGTCGTGCCTTAGCCTTATCTCGCCTGACCGTGCCTTCCTTTGCTTTAAGCTTTCCTTGCATTGTCGTGCATTGCCTAGCCTTGTGTTGTCGTGCATTAGCCTTGCCTAGCCTCACCGTGCCTTGCCTTGCGTTACCCTTTCCTTGCCTTGCCGTGCATTGCCTAGCCGTGCGTTGTCGTGCCTTAGCCTTGTTTCCCCTTGCCGTGGCGTGCCTTTTGTTACACTTGCCTTGCCTGGCGTTGCCTTGCCTTCCTTTCCTTCCGTTACTCTTTCCTTGCCTTGCCGTGCATTGCCTAGCCTTGCATTGTCGTGCCTTATGCTTGCCTCAGCAGCCCGTGCCTTCCCCTGCGTTACCCTTTCCTTGCCTTGCCGTGCATTGCCTAGCCGTGCGTTGTCGTGCCTTAGCCTTGTTTCCCCTTGCCGTGGCGTGCCTTTTGTTACACTTGCCTTGCCTGGCTTTGCCTTGCCTTCCTTTCCTTCCGTTACTCTTTCCTTGCCATGCCGTGCATTGCCTAGCCTTGCATTGTCGTGCCTTATCCTTGCCTCACCTGACCGTGCTTTCCCATGCGTTACCCTTTCCTTGCCTTGCCGTGCATTGCCTAGCCCTGCGTTGTCGTGCCTTAGCCTTGTTACCCCTTGCCGTGCCGTTCCTTCCTTTACCCTTGCCTTCCCTTGCTTTCCCTTGCCTTCCTTGCGTTCCGTTACTCTTTGCTTCCTTTCCGTGCATTGCCTAGCCTTGCGTTGTCATGCCTTAGCCTTGCCTCGCCTGACCGTGCTTTCCCATGCGTTACCCTTTCCTTGCCTTGCCGTGCATTGCCTAGCGTGCGTTGTCGTGCCTTAGCCTTGTTTCCCCTTGCCGGGCCGTTCCTACCGTTACACTTGCCTTTCCTTGCTTTCCCTTGCCTTCCTTACCTTCCGTTACTCTTTGCTTGCCTTCCGTGCATTGCCTAGCCTTGCAGTGTCGTGCTTTATGCTTGCCTCACCAGACCGTGCCTTCCCCTGCGTTACCCTTTCCTTGCCTTGCCGTGCATTGCCTAGCCGTGCGTTGTCGTGCCTTAGCCTTGGTTCCCCTTGCCGTGGCGTGCCTTTTGTTACACTTGCTTGCCTGGCTTTGCCTTGCCTTCCTTTCCTTCCGTTACTCTTTCCTTGCCTTGCCGTACATTGCCTAGCCCTGCGTTGTCGTACCTTAGCCTTGTTACCCCTTGCCGTGCCGTTCCTTCCGTTACCCTTGCCTTCCCTTGCTTTCCCTTGCCTTCCTTGCGTTCCGTTACTCTTTGCTTCCCTTCCCTGCATTGCCTAGCCTTGCGTTGTCGTGCCTTAGCCTTATCTCGCCTGACCGTGCCTTCCTTTGCTTTAAGCTTTCCTTGCATTGTCGTGCATTGCCTAGCCTTGCTTTGTCGTGCATAAGCCTTGCCTAGCCTCACCGTGCCTTGCCTTGCGTTACCCTTTCCTTGCCTTGCCCTGCATTGCCTAGCCGTGCGTTGTCGTGCCTTAGCCTTGTTTCCCCTTGCCGTGGCGTGCCTTTTGTTACACTTGCCTTGCCTGGCTTTGCCTTGCCTTCCTTTCCTTCCGATACTCTTTCCTTGCCTTGCCGTGCATTGCCTAGCCTTGCGTTGTCGTGCCTTAGCCTTGCCTCGCCTGACCGTGCCTTCCCCTGCGTTACCCTTTCCTTGCCTTGCCGTACATTGCCTAGCCCTGCGTTGTCGTGCCTTAGCCTTGTTACCCCTTGCCGTGCCGTTCCTTCCGTTACCCTTGCCTTCCCTTGCTTTCCCTTGCCTTCCTTGCGTTCCGTTACTCTTTGCTTGCTTTCCGTGCATTGCCTAGCCTTGCGTTGTCATGCCTTAGCCTTGCCTCGCCTGACCGTGCTTTCCCATGAGTTATCCTTTCCTTGCCTTGCAGTGCATTGCCTAGCGTGCGTTGTCGTGCCTTAGCCTTGTTTCCCCTTGCCGTGCCGTTCCTTCCGTTACACTTGCCTTTCCTTGCTTTCCCTTGCCTTCCTTACCTTCCGTTACTCTTTGCTTGCCTTCCGTGCATTGCCTAGCCTTGCGTTGTCGTGCCTTAGCCTTGCCTCGCCTGACCGTGCTTTCCCATGCGTAACCCTTTCCTTGCCTTGCGGTTCATTGCCTAGCGTTCGGTGTCGTGCCTTAGACTTGTTTCCCCTTGCCGTGCCGTTCCTTCCGTTACCCTTGCCTTTCCTTGCTTTTCCTTGTCTTGCTTACCTTCCGTTACACTTTGCTAGCCTTCCCTGAATTGCCTAGCCTTGCGTTGTCGTGCCTTTGCCTTATCTCGCCTGACCGTGCCTTCCTTTGCTTTAAGCTTTCCTTGCATTGTCGTGCATTGCCTAGCCTTGCGTTGTCGTGCATTAGCCTTGCCTAGCCTCACCGTGCCTTGCCTTGCGTTACCCTTTGCTTGCCTTGCCGTGCATTGCCTAGCCGTGCGTTGTCGTGCCTTAGCCTTGTTTCCCCTTGCCGTGGCGTGCCTTTTGTTACACTTGCTTGCCTGGCTTTGCCTTGCCTTCCTTTCCTTCCGTTACTCTTTACTTGCCTTGCCGTGCATTGCCTAGCCTTGCATTGTCGTGCCTTATCCTTGCCTCACCTGACCGTGCCTTCCCCTGCGTTACCCTTTCCCTGCCTTGCCGTGCATTGCCTAGCCCTGCGTTGTCGTGCCTTAGCCTTGTTACCCCTTGCCGTGCCGTTCCTTCCGTTACCCTTGCCTTCCCTTGCTTTCCCTTGCCTTCCTTGCGTTCCGTTACTCTTTGCTTGCTTTCCGTGCATTGCCTAGCATTGCGTTGTCATGCCTTAGCCTTGCCTCGCCTGACCGTGCTTTCCCATGAGTTACCCTTTCCTTGCCTTGCCGTGCATTGCCTAGCCTGCGTTGCCGTGCCTTAGCCTAGTTTCCCCTTGCCGTGCCGTTCCTTCCGTTACCCTTGCCTTTCCTTGCTTTTCCTTGCCTTGCTTACCTTCCGTTACTCTTTGCTCCCCTTCCCTGCATTGCCTAGCCTTGCGTTGTCGTGCATTAGCCTTGCCTAGCCTCACCGTGCCTTGCCTTTCCTTACCCTTTCCTTGCCTTGCCGTGCATTGCCTAGCCGTGCGTTGTCGTGCTTTAGCCTTGTTTCCCCTTGCCGTGGCGTGCCTTTTGTTACACTTGCCTTGCCTGGCTTTGCCTTGCCTTCCTTTCCTTCCGTTACTCTTTCCTTGCCTTGCCGTGCATTGCCTAGCCTTGCATTGTCGTGCCTTATCCTTGCCTCACCTGACCGTTCCTTCCCTGCGTTACCCTTTCCTTGCCTTGCTGTGCATTGCCTAGCCCTGCGTTGTCGTGCCTTAGCCTTCTTACCTCTTGCCGTACCGTTCCTTCCGTTACCCTTGCCTTCCCTTGCTTTCCCTTGCCTTCCTTGCGTTCCGTTACTCTTTGCTTGCTTTCCGTGCATTGCCTAGCCTTGCGTTGTCATGCCTTAGCCTTGCCTCGCCTGACCGTGCTTTCCCATGCGTTACCCTTTCCTTACCTTGCCGTGCATTGCCTAGCGTGCGTTGTCGTGCCTTAGCCTTGTTTCCCCTTGCCGTGCCTTTCCTTCCGTTACCCTGGCCTTTCCTTCCTTTTCCTTGCCTAGCTTACCTTCCGTTACTCTTTGCTTGCCTTCCCTGAATTTCCTAGCCTTGCGTTGTCGTGCCTTAGCCTTATCTCGCCTGACCTTGCCTTCCTTTGCTTTAAGCTTTCCTTGCATTGTCGTGCATCGCCTAGCCTTGCGTTTTCATGCATTAGCCTTGCGTAGCCTCACCGTGCCTTTCCTTGCGTTACCCTTTGCTTGCCTTGCCGTGCATTGCCTAGCCGTGCGTTGTCGTGCCTTAGCCTTGTTTCCCCTTGCCGTGCCGTTCCTTCCGTTACACTTGCCTTTCTTTGCTTTCCCTTGCCTTCCTTACCTTCCGTTACTCTTTGCTTGCCTTCCGTGCATTCCCTAGCCTTGCGTTGTCGTGCCTTAGCCTTGCCTCGCCTGAACGTGCTTTCCCATGCGGTACCCTTTCCTTGCCTTGCGGTGCATTGCCTAGGCTACGTTGCCGTGCCTTAGCCTTGTTTCCCCTTGCCGTGCCGTTCCTTCCGTTACCCTTGCCTTCCCTTGCTTTCCCTTGCCTTCCTTGCTTTCCGTTACTCTTTGCTTGCTTTCCGTGCATTGCCTAGCCTTGCGTTGTCATGCCTTAGCCTTGCCTCGCCTGACCGTGCTTTCCCATGAGTTACCCTTTCCTTGCCTTGCCGTGCATTGCCTAGCCTGCGTTGCCGTGCCTTAGCCTTGTTTCCCCTTGCCGTGCCGTTCCTTCCGTTACCCTTGCCTTTCCTTGCTTTTCCATGCCTTGCTTACATTCCGTTACTCTTTGCTACCATTCCCTGTATTGCCTAGCCTTGCGTTGTCGTGCCTTAGCCTTATCTCGCCTGACCGTGCCTTCCTTTGCTTTAAGCTTTCCTTGCATTGTCGTGCATTGCCTAGCCTTGTGTTGTCGTGCATTAGCCTTGCCTAGCCTCACCGTGCCTTGCCTTGCGTTACCCTTTCCTTGCCTTGCCGTGCATTGCCTAGCCGTGCGTTGTCGTGCCTTAGCCTTGTTTCCCCTTGCCGTGGCGTGCCTTTTGTTACACTTGCCTTGCCTGGCTTTGCCTTGCCTTCCTTTCCTTCCGTTACTCTTTCCTTGCCTTGCCGTGCATTGCCTAGCCTTGCATTGTCGTGCCTTATCCTTGCCTCACCTGACCGTGCCTTCCCCTGCGTTACCCTTTCCTTGCATTGTCGTGCATTGCCTAGCCTTGCGTTGTCGTGCCTTAGCCTTCTTACCCCTTGCCGTGCCGTTCCTTCCGTTACCCTTGCCTTCCTTGCGTTCCGTTACTCTTTGCTTGCTTTCCGTGCATTGCCTAGCCTTGCGTTGTCATGCCTTAGCCTTGCCTCGCCTGACCGTGCTTTCCCATGCGTAACCCTTTCCTTGCCTTGCGGTTCATTGCCTAGAGTTCGGTGTCGTGCCTTAGACTTGTTTCCCCTTGCCGTGCCGTTCCTTCCGTTACCCTTGCCGTTCCTTGCTTTTCCTTGTCTTGCTTACCTTCAGTTACAATTTGCTTGCCTTCCCTGAATTGCCTAGCCTTGCGTTGTCGTGCCTTTGCCTTATCTCGCCTGACCTTGCCTTCCTTTGCTTTAAGCTTTCCTTGCATTGTCGTGCATTGCCTAGCCTTGCGTTTTCGTGCATTAGCCTTGCCTAGCCTCACCGTGCCTTGCCTTGCGTTACGCTTTGCTTGCCTTGCCGTGCATTGCCTAGCCGTGCGTTGTCGTGCCTTAGCCTTGTTTCCCCTTGCCGTGCAGTTCCTTCCGTTACACTTGCCTTTCTTTGCTTTCCCTTGCCTTCCTTACCTTCCGTTACTCTTTGCTTGCCTTCCGTACATTGCCTAGCCGTGCGTTGTCGTGCCTTAGACTTGTTTCCCCTTGCCGTGCAGTTCCTTCCGTTACACTTGCCTTTCTTTGCTTTCCCTTGCCTTCCTTACCTTCCGTTACTCTTTGCTTGCCTTCAGTACATTGCCTAGCCGTGCGTTGTCGTGCCTTAGCCTTGTTTCCCCTTGCCGTGGCGTGCCTTTTGTTACACTTACTTGCCTGGTTTTGCCTTGCCTTCCTTTCCTTCCGTTACTCTTTCCTTGCCTTGCCGTGCATTGCCAAGCCTTGCATTGTCGTACCTTATCCTTGCCTCACCTGACCGTGCCTTCCCCTGCGTTACCCTTTCCCTGCCTTGCCGTGCATTGCCTAGCCCTGCGTTGTCGTGCCTTAGCCTTGTTACCCCTTGCCGTGCCGTTCCTTCCGTTACCCTTGCCTTCCCTTGCTTTCCCTTGCCTTCCTTGCGTTCCGTTACTCTTTGCTTGCTTTCCGTGCATTTCCTAGCCTTGAGTTGTCATGCCTTAGCCTTGCCTCGACTGACCGTGCTTTCCCATGCGTTACCCTTTCCTTGCCTTGCAGTGCATTGCCTAGCGTGCGTTGTCGTGGCTTAGCCTTGTTTCCCCTTGCCGTGCCGTTCCTTCAGTTACCCTTGCCTTTCCTTGCTTTTCCTTACCTTGCTTACCTTCCGTTACCCTTTGCTTGCCTTCCCTGAATTGCCTAGCCTTGCGTTGTCGTGCCTTTGCCTTATCTCGCCTGACCTTGCCTTCCTTTGCTTTAAGCTTTCCTTGCATTGTCGTGCATTGCCTAGCCTTGTGTTGTGCATTAGCCTTGCCTAGCCTCACCGTGCCTTGCCTTGCGTTACCCTTTCCTTGCCTTGCCGTGCATTGCCTAGCCGTGCGTTGTCGTGCCTTAGCCTTGTTTCCCCTTGCCGTGGCGTGCCTTTTGTTACACTTGCCTTGCCTGGCTTTGCCTTGCCTTCCTTTCCTTCCGTTACTCTTTCCTTGCCTTGCCGTGCATTGCCTAGCCTTGCATTGTCGTGCCTTATCCTTGCCTCACCTGACAGTGCCTTCCCCTGCGTTACCCTTTCATTGGCATGCCGTGCATTGCCTAGCCCTGCGTTGTCGTGCCTTAGCCTTGCCTCGCCTGACCGTGCTTTCCCATGCGTAACCCTTTCCTTGCCTTGCGGTTCATTGCCTAGAGTTCGGTGTCGTGCCTTAGACTTGTTTCCCCTTGCCGTGCCGTTCCTTCCGTTACCCTTGCCGTTCCTTGCTTTTCCTTGTCTTGCTTACCTTCAGTTACAATTTGCTTGCCTTCCCTGAATTGCCTAGCCTTGCGTTGTCGTGCCTTTGCCTTATCTCGCCTGACCTTGCCTTCCTTTGCTTTAAGCTTTCCTTGCATTGTCGTGCATTGCCTAGCCTTGCGTTTTCGTGCATTAGCCTTGCCTAGCCTCACCGTGCCTTGCCTTGCGTTACGCTTTGCTTGCCTTGCCGTGCATTGCCTAGCCGTGCGTTGTCGTGCCTTAGCCTTGTTTCCCCTTGCCGTGCAGTTCCTTCCGTTACACTTGCCTTTCTTTGCTTTCCCTTGCCTTCCTTGCCTTCCGTTACTCTTTGCTTGCCTTCCGTACATTGCCTAGCCGTGCGTTGTCGTGCCTTAGCCTTGTTTCCCCTTGCCGTGCAGTTCCTTCCGTTACACTTGCCTTTCTTTGCTTTCCATTGCCTTCCTTACCTTCCGTTACTCTTTGCTTGCCTTCCGTACATTGCCTAGCCGTGCGTTGTCGTGCCTTAGCCTTGTTTCCCCTTGCCGTGGCGTGCCTTTTGTTACACTTACTTGCCTGGTTTTGCCTTGCCTTCCTTTCCTTCCGTTACTCTTTCCTTGCCTTGCCGTGCATTGCCTAGCCTTGCATTGTCGTACCTTATCCTTGCCTCACCTGACCGTGCCTTCCCCTGCGTTACCCTTTCCCTGCCTTGCCGTGCATTGCCTAGCCCTGCGTTGTCGTGCCTTAGCCTTGTTACCCCTTGCCGTGCCGTTCCTTCCGTTACCCTTGCCTTCCCTTGCTTTCCCTTGCCTTCCTTGCGTTCCGTTACTCTTTGCTTGCTTTCCGTGCATTTCCTAGCCTTGCGTTGTCATGCCTTAGCCTTGCCTCGACTGACCGTGCTTTCCCATGCGTTACCCTTTCCTTGCCTTGCAGTGCATTGCCTAGCGTGCGTTGTCGTGGCTTAGCCTTGTTTCCCCTTGCCGTGCCGTTCCTTCCGTTACCCTTGCCTTTCCTTGCTTTTCCTTGCCTTGCTTACCTTCCGTTACCCTTTGCTTGCCTTCCCTGAATTGCCTAGCCTTGCGTTGTCGTGCCTTTGCCTTATCTCGCCTGACCTTGCCTTCCTTTGCTTTAAGCTTTCCTTGCATTGTCGTTCATTGCCTAGCCTTGCGTTTTCGTGCATTAGCCTTGCCTAGCCTCACCGTGCCTTGCCTTGCGTTACCCTTTGCTTGCCTTGCCGTGCATTGCCTAGCCGTGCGTTGTCGTGCCTTAGCCTTGTTTCCCCTTGCCGTGGCGTGCCTTTTGTTACACTTGCCTTGCCTGGCTTTGCCTTGCCTTCCTTTCCTTCCGTTACTCTTTCCTTGCCTTGCCGTGCATTGCCTAGCCTTGCATTGTCGTGCCTTATCCTTGCCTCACCTGACAGTGCCTTCCCCTGCGTTACCCTTTCATTGACATGCCGTGCATTGCCTAGCCCTGCGTTGTCGTGCCTTAGCCTTCTTACCCCTTGCCGTGCCGTTCCTTCCGTTACCCTTGCCTTCCCTTGCTTTCCCTTGCCTTCCTTGCGTTCCGTTACTCTTTGCTTGCTTTCCGTGCATTGCCTAGCCTTGCGTTGTCATGCCTTAGCCTTGCCTCGCCTGACCGTGCTTTCCCATGCGTTATCCTTTCCTTGCCTTGCAGTGCATTGCCTAGCGTGCGTTGTCGTGCCTTAGCCTTGTTTCCCCTTGCCGTGCCGTTCCTTCCGTTACACTTGCCTTTCCTTCCTTTTCCTTGCCTAGCTTACCTTCCGTTACACTTTGCTTGCCTTCCCTGAATTGCCTAGCCTTGCGTTGTCGTGCCTTTGCCTTATCTCGCCTGACCTTGCCTTCCTTTGCTTTAAGCTTTCCTTGCATTGTCGTGCATTGCCTAGCCTTGCGTTTTCGTGCATTAGCCTTGCCTACCCTCACCGTGCCTTGCCTTGCGTTACCCTTTGCTTGCCTTGCCGTGCATTGCCTAGCCGTGCGTTGTCGTGCCTTAGCCTTGTTTCCCCTTGCCGTGCAGTTCCTTCTGTTACACTTGCCTTTCTTTGCTTTCCCTTGCCTTCCTTACCTTCCGTTACTCTTTGCTTGCCTTCCGTGCATTGCCTAGCCGTGCGTTGTCGTGCCTTAGCCTTGTTTCCCCTTGCCGTGCCGTTCCTTCCGTTACACTTGCCTTCCCTTGCTTTTCCTTGACTTGCTTACCTTCCGTTACTCTTTGCTTCCCTTCCCTGCATTGCCTAGCCTTGCGTTGTCGTGCCTTAGCCTTATCTCGCCTGACCGTGCCTTCCTTTGCTTTAAGCTTTCCTTGCATTGTCGTGCATTGCCTAGCCTTGCGTTGTCGTGCATTAGCCTTGCCTAGCCTCGCCGTGCCTTTCCTTGCGTTACCCTTTGCTTGCCTTGCCGTGCATTGCCTAGCCGTGCGTTGTCGTGCCTTAGCCTTGTTTCCCCTTGCCGTGGCGTGCCTTTTGTTACACTTGCTTGCCTGGCTTTGCCTTGCCTTCCTTTCCTTCCGTTACTCTTTACTTGCCTTGCCGTGCATTGCCTAGCCTTGCATTGTCGTGCCTTATCCTTGCCTCCCCTGACCGTGCCTTCCCCTGCGTTACCCTTTCCCTGCCTTGCCGTGCATTGCCTAGCCCTGCATTGTCGTGCCTTAGCCTTGTTACCCCTTGCCGTGCCGTTCCTTCCGTTACCCTTGCCTTCCCTTGTTTTCCCTTGCCTTCCTTGCGTTCCGTTACTCTTTGCTTGCTTTCCGTGCATTGCCTAGCATTGCGTTGTCATGCCTTAGCCTTGCCTCGCCTGACCGTGCTTTCGCATGCGTTACCCTTTCCTTACCTTGCCGTGTATTGCCTAGCGTTCAGTGTCGTGCCTTAGACTTGTTTCCCCTTGCCGTGCCGTTCCTTCCGTTACCCTTGCCTTCCCTTGCTTTCCCTTGCCTTCCTTGCTTTCCGTTACTCTTTGCTTGCTTTCCGTGCATTGCCTAGCCTTGCGTTGTCGTGCCTTAGCCTTGCCTCGCCTGACCGTGCTTTCCCATGAGTTACCCTTTCCTTGCCTTGCCGTGCATTGCCTAGCCTGCGTTGCCGTGCGTTAGCCTAGTTTCCCCTTGCCGTGCCGTTCCTTCCGTTACCCTTGCCTTTCCTTGCTTTTCCTTGCCTTGCTTACCTTCCGTTACTCTTTGCTTCCCTTCCCTGCATTGCCTAGCCTTGCGTTGTCGTGCATTAGCCTTGCCTAGCCTCACCGTGCCTTGCCTTGCCTTACCCTTTCCTTGCCTTGCCGTGCATTGCCTAGCCGTGCGTTCTCGTGCTTTAGCCTTGTTTCCCCTTGCCGTGGCGTGCCTTTTGTTACACTTGCCTTGCCTGGCTTTGCCTTGCCTTCCTTTCCTTCCGTTACTCTTTCCTTGCCTTGCCGTGCATTGCCTAGCCTTGCATTGTCGTGCCTTATCCTTGCCTCACCTGACCGTTCCTTCCCTGCGTTACCCTTTCCTTGCCTTGCTGTGCATTGCCTAGCCCTGCGTTGTCGTGCCTTAGCCTTCTTACCTCTTGCCGTACCGTTCCTTCCGTTACCCTTGCCTTCCCTTGCTTTCCCTTGCCTTCCTTGCGTTCCGTTACTCTTTGCTTGCTTTCCGAGCATTGCCTAGACTTGCGTTGTCATGCCTTAGCCTTGCCTCGCCTGACCGTGCTTTCCCATGCGTTACCCTTTCCTTGCCTTGCCGTGCATTGCCTAGCGTGCGTTGTCGTGCCTTAGCCTTGTTTCCCCTTGCCGTGACGTTCCTTCCGTTACACTTGCCTTTCTTTGCTTTCCCTTGCCTTCCTTACCTTCCGTTACTCTTTGCTTGCCTTCCGTGCATTGCCTAGCCTTGCGTTGTCGTGCCTTAGCGTTGCCTCGCCTGACCGTGCTTTCAAATGCGTTACCCTTTCCTTGCCTTGCCGTTCATTGCCTAGCGTTCGGTGTCGTGCCTTAGACTTGTTTCCCCTTGCCGTGCCGTTCCTTCCGTTACCCTTGCCTTTCCTTGCTTTTCCTTGCCTTCCTTACCTTCCGTTACTCTTTGCTTCCCTTCCTTGCATTGCCTAGCCTTGCGTTGTCGTGCCTTAGCCTTATCTCGCCTGACCGTGCCTTCCTTTGCTTTAAGCTTTCCTTGCATTGTCGTGCATCGCCTAGCCTTGCGTTTTCATGCATTAGCCTTGCCTAGCCTCACCGTGCCTTTCCTTGCGTTACTCTTTGCTTGACCTGCCGTGCATTGCCTAGCAGTGCGTTGTCGTGCCTTAGCCTTGTTTCCCCTTGCCGTGCCGTTCCTTCCGTTACACTTGCCTTTCTTTGCTTTCCCTTGCCTTCCTTACCTTCCGTTACTCTTTGCTTGACTTCCGTGCATTGCCTAGCCTTGCGTTGTCGTGCCTTAGCCTTGCCTCGCCTGAACGTGCTTTCCCATGCGGTACCCTTTCCTTGCCTTGCCGTGCATTGCCTAGCCTACGTTGCCGTGCCTTAGCCTTGTTTCCCCTTGCCGTGCCGTTCCTTCCGTTACCCTTGCCTTCCCTTGCTTTCCCTTGCCTTCCTCGCTTTCCATTACTGTTTGCTTGCTTTCCATGCATTGCCTAGCCTTGCGTTGTCATGCCTTAGCCTTGCCTCGCCTGACCGTGCTTTCCCATGCGTTACCCTTTCCTTGCCTTGCCGTGCATTGCCTAGCGTTCAGTGTCGTGCCTTAGACTTGTTTCCCCTTGCCGTGCCGTTCCTTCCGTTACCCTTGCCTTCCCTTGCTTTCCCTTGCCTTCCTTGCTTTCCGTTACTCTTTGCTTGCTTTCCGTGCATTGCCTAGCCTTGCGTTGTCGTGCCTTAGCCTTGCCTCGCCTGACCGTGCTTTCCCATGAGTTACCCTTTCCTTGCCTTGCCGTGCATTGCCTAGCCTGCGTTGCCGTGCCTTAGCCTAGTTTCCCCTTGCCGTGCCGTTCCTTCCGTTACCCTTGTCTTTCCTTGCTTTTCCTTGCCTTGCTTACATTCCGTTACTCTTTGCTTCCCTTCCCTGCATTGCCTAGCCTTGCGTTGTCGTGCCTTAGCCTTATCTCGCCTGACCGTGCCTTCCTTTGCTTTAAGCTTTCCTTGCATTGTCGTGCATTGCCTAGCCTTGTGTTGTCGTGCATTAGCCTTGCCTAGCCTCACCGTGCCTTGCCTTGCGTTACCCTTTCCTTGCCTTGCCGTGCATTGCCTAGCCGTGCGTTGTCGTGCCTTAGCCTTGTTTCCCCTTGCCGTGGCGTGCCTTTTGTTACACTTGCCTTGCCTGGCTTTGCCTTGCCTTCCTTTCCTTCCGTTACTCTTTCCTTGCCTTGCCGTGCATTGCCTAGCCTTGCATTGTGGTGACTTATCCTTGCCTCACCTGACCGTGCCTTCCTTGCGTTACCCTTTCCTTGCCTTGCCGTGCATTGCCTAGCCTTGCGTTGTCGTGCCTTAGGCTTCTTACCCCTTGCCGTGCCGTTCCTTCCGTTACCCTTGCCTTCCCTTGCTTTCCCTTGCCTTCCTTGCGTTCCGTTACTCTTTCCTTGCTTTCCGTGCATTGCCTAGCCTTGCGTTGTCATGCCTTAGCCTTGCCTCGCCTGACCGTGCTTTCCCATGCGTTACCCTTTCCTTGCCTTGCCGTGCATTGCCTAGCGTGCGTTGTCGTGCCTTAGCATTGTTTCCCCTTCCCGTGCCGTTCCTTCCGTTACCCTGGCCTTTCCTTGCTTTTCCTTGCCTTCCTTACCTTCCGTTACTCTTTGCTTCCCTTCCCTGCATTGCCTAGCCTTGCGTTGTCGTGCCTTAGCCTTATCTCGCCTGATCGTGCCTTCCTTTGCTTTAAGCTTTCCTTGCATTGTCGTGCATTGCCTAGCCTTGTGTTGTCGTGCATTAGCCTTGCCTAGCCTCACCGTGCCTTGCCTTGCGTTACCCTTTCCTTGCCTTGCTGTGCATTGCCTAGCCGTGCGTTGTCGTACCTTAGCCTTGTTTCCCCTTGCCGTGGCGTGCCTTTTGTTACACTTGCCTTGCCTGGCGTTGCCTTGCCTTCCTTTCCTTCCGTTACTCTTTCCATGCCTTGCCGTGCATTGCCTAGCCTTGCATTGTCGTGCCTTATGCTTGCCTCAGCAGCCCGTGCCTTCCCCTGCGTTACCCTTTCCTTGCCTTGCCGTGCATTGCCTAGCCGTGCGTTGTCGTGCCTTAGCCTTGTTTCCTCTTGCCGTGGCGTGCCTTTTGTTACACTTGCCTTGCCTGACTTTGCTTTGCCTTCCTTTCCTTCCGTTACTCTTTCCTTGCCTTGCCGTGCATTGCCTAGCCTTGCATTTTCTTGCCTTATCCTTGCCTCACCTGACCGTGCTTTCCCATGCGTTACCCTTTCCTTGCCTTGCCGTGCATTGCCTAGCCCTGCGTTCTCGTGCCTTAGCCTTGTTACCCCTTGCCGTGCCGTTCCTTCCTTTACCCTTGCCTTCCCTTGCTTTCCCTTGCCTTCCTTGCGTTCCGTTACTCTTTGCTTCCTTTCCGTGCATTGCCTAGCCTTGCGTTGTCATGCCTTAGCCTTGCCTCGCCTGACCGTGCTTTCCCATGCGTTACCCTTTCCTTGCCTTGCCGTGCATTGCCTAGCGTGCGTTGTCGTGCCTTAGCCTTGTTTCCCCTTGCCGGGCCGTTCCTACCGTTACACTTGCCTTTCCTTGCTTTCCCTTGCCTTCCTTACCTTCCGTTACTGTTTGCTTGCCTTCCGTGCATTGCCTAGCCTTGCAGTGTCGTGCTTTATGCTTGCCTCACCAGACCGTGCCTTCCCCTGCGTTACCCTTTCCTTGCCTTGCCGTGCATTGCCTAGCCGTGCGTTGTCGTGCCTTAGCCTTGGTTCCCCTTGCCGTGGCGTGCCTTTTGTTACACTTGCTTGCCTGGCTTTGCCTTGCCTTCCTTTCCTTCCGTTACTCTTTCCTTGCCTTGCCGTACATTGCCTAGCCCTGCGTTGTCGTACCTTAGCCTTGTTACCCCTTGCCGTGCCGTTCCTTCCGTTACCCTTGCCTTCCCTTGCTTTCCCTTGCCTTCCTTGCGTTCCGTTACTCTTTGCTTCCCTTCCCTGCATTGCCTAGCCTTGCGTTGTCGTGCCTTAGCCTTATCTCGCCTGACCGTGCCTTCCTTTGCTTTAAGCTTTCCTTGCATTGTCGTGCATTGCCTAGCCTTGCTTTGTCGTGCATAAGCCTTGCCTAGCCTCACCGTGCCTTGCCTTGCGTTACCCTTTCCTTGCCTTGCCCTGCATTGCCTAGCCGTGCGTTGTCGTGCCTTAGCCTTGTTTCCCCTTGCCGTGGCGTGCCTTTTGTTACACTTGCCTTGCCTGGCTTTGCCTTGCCTTCCTTTCCTTCCGATACTCTTTCCTTGCCTTGCCGTGCATTGCCTAGCCTTGCATTGTCGTGCCTTATCCTTGCCTCACCTGACCGTGCCTTCCCCTGCGTTACCCTTTCCTTGCCTTGCCGTGCATTGCCTAGCCCTGCGTTGTCGTGCCTTAGCCTTCTTACCCCTTGCCGTGCCGTTCCTTCCGTTACCCTTGCCTTCCCTTGCTTTCCCTTGCCTTCCTTGCGTTCCGTTACTCTTTGCTTGCTTTCCGTGCATTGCCTAGCCTTGCGTTGTCATGCCTTAGCCTTGCCTCGCCTGACCGTGCTTTCCCATGAGTTATCCTTTCCTTGCCTTGCAGTGCATTGCCTAGCGTGCGTTGTCGTGCCTTAGCCTTGTTTCCCCTTGCCGTGCCGTTCCTTCCGTTACACTTGCCTTTCCTTGCTTTCCCTTGCCTTCCTTACCTTCCGTTACTCTTTGCTTGCCTTCCGTGCATTGCCTAGCCTTGCGTTGTCATGCCTTAGCCTTGCCTCGCCTGACCGTGCTTTCCCATGAGTTGCCCTTTCCTTGCCTTGCAGTGCATTGCCTAGCCTGCGTTGCCGTGCCTTAGCCTTGTTTCCCCTTGCCGTGCCGTTCCTTCCGTTACCCTTGCCTTCCCTTGCTTTTCCTTGCCTTGCTTACCTTCCGTTACTCTTTGCTTCCCTTCCCTGCATTGCCTAGCCTTGCGTTGTCGTGCATTAGCCTTGCCTAGCCTCACCGTGCCTTGCCTTTCCTTACCCTTTCCTTGCCTTGCCGTGCATTGCCTAGCCGTGCGTTGTCGTGCTTTAGCCTTGTTTCCCCTTGCCGTGGCGTGCCTTTTGTTACACTTGCCTTGCCTGGCTTTGCCTTGCCTTCCTTTCCTTCCGTTACTCTTTCCTTGCCTTGCCGTGCATTGCCTAGCCTTGCATTGTCGTGCCTTATCCTTGCCTCACCTGACCGTTCCTTCCCTGCGTTACCCTTTCCTTGCCTTGCTGTGCATTGCCTAGCCCTGCGTTGTCGTGCCTTAGCCTTCTTACCTCTTGCCGTACCGTTCCTTCCGTTACCCTTGCCTTCCCTTGCTTTCCCTTGCCTTCCTTGCGTTCCGTTACTCTTTGCTTGCTTTCCGTGCATTGCCTAGCCTTGCGTTGTCATGCCTTAGCCTTGCCTCGCCTGACCGTGCTTTCCCATGCGTTACCCTTTCCTTACCTTGCCGTGCATTGCCTAGCGTGCGTTGTCGTGCCTTAGCCTTGTTTCCCCTTGCCGTGCCTTTCCTTCCGTTACCCTGGCCTTTCCTTCCTTTTCCTTGCCTAGCTTACCTTCCGTTACTCTTTGCTTGCCTTCCCTGAATTTCCTAGCCTTGCGTTGTCGTGCCTTAGCCTTATCTCGCCTGACCTTGCCTTCCTTTGCTTTAAGCTTTCCTTGCATTGTCGTGCATCGCCTAGCCTTGCGTTTTCATGCATTAGCCTTGCGTAGCCTCACCGTGCCTTTCCTTGCGTTACCCTTTGCTTGCCTTGCCGTGCATTGCCTAGCCGTGCGTTGTCGTGCCTTAGCCTTGTTTCCCCTTGCCGTGCCGTTCCTTCCGTTACACTTGCCTTTCTTTGCTTTCCCTTGCCTTCCTTACCTTCCGTTACTCTTTGCTTGCCTTCCGTGCATTCCCTAGCCTTGCGTTGTCGTGCCTTAGCCTTGCCTCGCCTGAACGTGCTTTCCCATGCGGTACCCTTTCCTTGCCTTGCGGTGCATTGCCTAGGCTACGTTGCCGTGCCTTAGCCTTGTTTCCCCTTGCCGTGCCGTTCCTTCCGTTACCCTTGCCTTCCCTTGCTTTCCCTTGCCTTCCTTGCTTTCCGTTACTCTTTGCTTGCTTTCCGTGCATTGCCTAGCCTTGCGTTGTCATGCCTTAGCCTTGCCTCGCCTGACCGTGCTTTCCCATGAGTTACCCTTTCCTTGCCTTGCCGTGCATTGCCTAGCCTGCGTTGCCGTGCCTTAGCCTTGTTTCCCCTTGCCGTGCCGTTCCTTCCGTTACCCTTGCCTTTCCTTGCTTTTCCATGCCTTGCTTACATTCCGTTACTCTTTGCTACCATTCCCTGTATTGCCTAGCCTTGCGTTGTCGTGCCTTAGCCTTATCTCGCCTGACCGTGCCTTCCTTTGCTTTAAGCTTTCCTTGCATTGTCGTGCATTGCCTAGCCTTGTGTTGTCGTGCATTAGCCTTGCCTAGCCTCACCGTGCCTTGCCTTGCGTTACCCTTTCCTTGCCTTGCCGTGCATTGCCTAGCCGTGCGTTGTCGTGCCTTAGCCTTGTTTCCCCTTGCCGTGGCGTGCCTTTTGTTACACTTGCCTTGCCTGGCTTTGCCTTGCCTTCCTTTCCTTCCGTTACTCTTTCCTTGCCTTGCCGTGCATTGCCTAGCCTTGCATTGTCGTGCCTTATCCTTGCCTCACCTGACCGTGCCTTCCCCTGCGTTACCCTTTCCTTGCATTGCCGTGCATTGCCTAGCCCTGCGTTGTCGTGCCTTAGCCTTCTTACCCCTTGCCGTGCCGTTCCTTCCGTTACCCTTGCCTTCCCTTGCTTTCCCTTGCCTTCCTTGCGTTCCGTTACTCTTTGCTTGCTTTCCGTGCATTGCCTAGCCTTGCGTTGTCATGCCTTAGCCTTGCCTCGCCTGACCGTGCTTTCCCATGCGTAACCCTTTCCTTGCCTTGCGGTTCATTGCCTAGAGTTCGGTGTCGTGCCTTAGACTTGTTTCCCCTTGCCGTGCCGTTCCTTCCGTTACCCTTGCCGTTCCTTGCTTTTCCTTGTCTTGCTTACCTTCAGTTACAATTTGCTTGCCTTCCCTGAATTGCCTAGCCTTGCGTTGTCGTGCCTTTGCCTTATCTCGCCTGACCTTGCCTTCCTTTGCTTTAAGCTTTCCTTGCATTGTCGTGCATTGCCTAGCCTTGCGTTTTCGTGCATTAGCCTTGCCTAGCCTCACCGTGCCTTGCCTTGCGTTACGCTTTGCTTGCCTTGCCGTGCATTGCCTAGCCGTGCGTTGTCGTGCCTTAGCCTTGTTTCCCCTTGCCGTGCAGTTCCTTCCGTTACACTTGCCTTTCTTTGCTTTCCCTTGCCTTCCTTACCTTCCGTTACTCTTTGCTTGCCTTCCGTACATTGCCTAGCCGTGCGTTGTCGTGCCTTAGACTTGTTTCCCCTTGCCGTGCAGTTCCTTCCGTTACACTTGCCTTTCTTTGCTTTCCCTTGCCTTCCTTACCTTCCGTTACTCTTTGCTTGCCTTCAGTACATTGCCTAGCCGTGCGTTGTCGTGCCTTAGCCTTGTTTCCCCTTGCCGTGGCGTGCCTTTTGTTACACTTACTTGCCTGGTTTTGCCTTGCCTTCCTTTCCTTCCGTTACTCTTTCCTTGCCTTGCCGTGCATTGCCAAGCCTTGCGTTGTCATGCCTTAGGCTTGCCTCACCTGACCGTGCCTTCCCCTGCGTTACCCTTTCCCTGCCTTGCCGTGCATTGCCTAGCCCTGCGTTGTCGTGCCTTAGCCTTGTTACCCCTTGCCGTGCCGTTCCTTCCGTTACCCTTGCCTTCCCTTGCTTTCCCTTGCCTTCCTTGCGTTCCGTTACTCTTTGCTTGCTTTCCGTGCATTTCCTAGCCTTGCGTTGTCATGCCTTAGCCTTGCCTCGACTGACCGTGCTTTCCCATGCGTTACCCTTTCCTTGCCTTGCAGTGCATTGCCTAGCGTGCGTTGTCGTGGCTTAGCCTTGTTTCCCCTTGCCGTGCCGTTCCTTCAGTTACCCTTGCCTTTCCTTGCTTTTCCTTGCCTTGCTTACCTTCCGTTACCCTTTGCTTGCCTTCCCTGAATTGCCTAGCCTTGCGTTGTCGTGCCTTTGCCTTATCTCGCCTGACCTTGCCTTCCTTTGCTTTAAGCTTTCCTTGCATTGTCGTGGATTGCCTAGCCTTGTGTTGTGCATTAGCCTTGCCTAGCCTCACCGTGCCTTGCCTTGCGTTACCCTTTCCTTGCCTTGCCGTGCATTGCCTAGCCGTGCGTTGTCGTGCCTTAGCCTTGTTTCCCCTTGCCGTGGCGTGCCTTTTGTTACACTTGCCTTGCCTGGCTTTGCCTTGCCTTCCTTTCCTTCCGTTACTCTTTCCTTGCCTTGCCGTGCATTGCCTAGCCTTGCATTGTCGTGCCTTATCCTTGCCTCACCTGACAGTGCCTTCCCCTGCGTTACCCTTTCATTGGCATGCCGTGCATTGCCTAGCCCTGCGTTGTCGTGCCTTAGCCTTCTTACCCCTTGCCGTGCCGTTCCTTCCGTTACCCTTGCCTTCCCTTGCTTTCCCTTGCCTTCCTTGCGTTCCGTTACTCTTTGCTTGCTTTCCGTGCATTGCCTAGCCTTGCGTTGTCATGCCTTAGCCTTGCCTCGCCTGACCGTGCTTTCCCATGAGTTATCCTTTCCTTGCCTTGCAGTGCATTGCCTAGCGTTCGTTGTCGTGCCTTAGCCTTGTTTCCCCTTGCCGTGCCGTTCCTTCCGTTACACTTGCCTTTCCTTGCTTTCCCTTGCCTTCCTTACCTTCCGTTACTCTTTGCTTGCCTTCCGTGCATTGCCTAGCCTTGCGTTGTCGTGCCTTAGCCTTGCCTCGCCTGACCGTGCTTTCCCATGCGTAACCCTTTCCTTGCCTTGCGGTTCATTGCCTAGCGTTCGGTGTCGTGCCTTAGACTTGTTTCCCCTTGCCGTGCCGTTCCTTCCGTTACCCTTGCCTTTCCTTGCTTTTCCTTGTCTTGCTTACCTTCCGTTACACTTTGCTTGCCTTCCCTGAATTGCCTAGCCTTGCGTTGTCGTGCCTTTGCCTTATCTCGCCTGACCTTGCCTTCCTTTGCTTTAAGCTTTCCTTGCATTGTCGTGCATTGCCTAGCCTTGCGTTTTCGTGCATTAGCCTTGCCTACCCTCACCGTGCCTGGCCTTGCCTTACCCTTTGCTTGCCTTGCCGTGCATTGCCTAGCCGTGCGTTGTCGTGCCTTAGCCTTGTTTCCCCTTGCCGTGCAGTTCCTTCTGTTACACTTGCCTTTCTTTGCTTTCCCTTGCCTTCCTTACCTTCCGTTACTCTTTGCTTGCCTTCCGTGCATTGCCTAGCCGTGCGTTGTCGTGCCTTAGCGTTGTTTCCCCTTGCCGTGCAGTTCCTTCCGTTACCCTTGTCTTTCCTTGCTTTTCCTTGACTTGCTTACCTTCCGTTACTCTTTGCTTCCCTTCCCTGCATTGCCTAGCCTTGCGTTGTCGTGCCTTAGCCTTATCTCGCCTGACCGTGCCTTCCTTTGCTTTAAGCTTTCCTTGCATTGTCGTGCATTGCCTAGCCTTGTGTTGTCGTGCATTAGCCTTGCCTAGCCTCACCGTGCCTTGCCTTGCGTTACCCTTTCCTTGCCTTGCCGTGCATTGCCTAGCCGTGCGTTGTCGTGCCTTAGCCTTGTTTCCCCTTGCCGTGGCGTGCCTTTTGTTACACTTGCCTTGCCTGGCTTTGCCTTGCCTTCCTTTCCTTCCGTTACTCTTTCCTTGCCTTGCCGTGCATTGCCTAGCCTTGCATTGTGGTGACTTATCCTTGCCTCACCTGACCGTGCCTTCCTTGCGTTACCCTTTCCTTGCCTTGCCGTGCATTGCCTAGCCTTGCGTTGTCGTGCCTTAGGCTTCTTACCCCTTGCCGTGCCGTTCCTTCCGTTACCCTTGCCTTCCCTTGCTTTCCCTTGCCTTCCTTGCGTTCCGTTACTCTTTCCTTGCTTTCCGTGCATTGCCTAGCCTTGCGTTGTCATGCCTTAGCCTTGCCTCGCCTGACCGTGCTTTCCCATGCGTTACCCTTTCCTTGCCTTGCCGTGCATTGCCTAGCGTGCGTTGTCGTGCCTTAGCATTGTTTCCCCTTCCCGTGCCGTTCCTTCCGTTACCCTGGCCTTTCCTTGCTTTTCCTTGCCTTCCTTACCTTCCGTTACTCTTTGCTTCCCTTCCCTGCATTGCCTAGCCTTGCGTTGTCGTGCCTTAGCCTTATCTCGCCTGATCGTGCCTTCCTTTGCTTTAAGCTTTCCTTGCATTGTCGTGCATTGCCTAGCCTTGTGTTGTCGTGCATTAGCCTTGCCTAGCCTCACCGTGCCTTGCCTTGCGTTACCCTTTCCTTGCCTTGCTGTGCATTGCCTAGCCGTGCGTTGTCGTACCTTAGCCTTGTTTCCCCTTGCCGTGGCGTGCCTTTTGTTACACTTGCCTTGCCTGGCGTTGCCTTGCCTTCCTTTCCTTCCGTTACTCTTTCCATGCCTTGCCGTGCATTGCCTAGCCTTGCATTGTCGTGCCTTATGCTTGCCTCAGCAGCCCGTGCCTTCCCCTGCGTTACCCTTTCCTTGCCTTGCCGTGCATTGCCTAGCCGTGCGTTGTCGTGCCTTAGCCTTGTTTCCTCTTGCCGTGGCGTGCCTTTTGTTACACTTGCCTTGCCTGACTTTGCTTTGCCTTCCTTTCCTTCCGTTACTCTTTCCTTGCCTTGCCGTGCATTGCCTAGCCTTGCATTTTCTTGCCTTATCCTTGCCTCACCTGACCGTGCTTTCCCATGCGTTACCCTTTCCTTGCCTTGCCGTGCATTGCCTAGCCCTGCGTTCTCGTGCCTTAGCCTTGTTACCCCTTGCCGTGCCGTTCCTTCCTTTACCCTTGCCTTCCCTTGCTTTCCCTTGCCTTCCTTGCGTTCCGTTACTCTTTGCTTCCTTTCCGTGCATTGCCTAGCCTTGCGTTGTCATGCCTTAGCCTTGCCTCGCCTGACCGTGCTTTCCCATGCGTTACCCTTTCCTTGCCTTGCCGTGCATTGCCTAGCGTGCGTTGTCGTGCCTTAGCCTTGTTTCCCCTTGCCGGGCCGTTCCTACCGTTACACTTGCCTTTCCTTGCTTTCCCTTGCCTTCCTTACCTTCCGTTACTGTTTGCTTGCCTTCCGTGCATTGCCTAGCCTTGCAGTGTCGTGCTTTATGCTTGCCTCACCAGACCGTGCCTTCCCCTGCGTTACCCTTTCCTTGCCTTGCCGTGCATTGCCTAGCCGTGCGTTGTCGTGCCTTAGCCTTGGTTCCCCTTGCCGTGGCGTGCCTTTTGTTACACTTGCTTGCCTGGCTTTGCCTTGCCTTCCTTTCCTTCCGTTACTCTTTCCTTGCCTTGCCGTACATTGCCTAGCCCTGCGTTGTCGTACCTTAGCCTTGTTACCCCTTGCCGTGCCGTTCCTTCCGTTACCCTTGCCTTCCCTTGCTTTCCCTTGCCTTCCTTGCGTTCCGTTACTCTTTGCTTCCCTTCCCTGCATTGCCTAGCCTTGCGTTGTCGTGCCTTAGCCTTATCTCGCCTGACCGTGCCTTCCTTTGCTTTAAGCTTTCCTTGCATTGTCGTGCATTGCCTAGCCTTGCTTTGTCGTGCATAAGCCTTGCCTAGCCTCACCGTGCCTTGCCTTGCGTTACCCTTTCCTTGCCTTGCCCTGCATTGCCTAGCCGTGCGTTGTCGTGCCTTAGCCTTGTTTCCCCTTGCCGTGGCGTGCCTTTTGTTACACTTGCCTTGCCTGGCTTTGCCTTGCCTTCCTTTCCTTCCGATACTCTTTCCTTGCCTTGCCGTGCATTGCCTAGCCTTGCATTGTCGTGCCTTATCCTTGCCTCACCTGACCGTGCCTTCCCCTGCGTTACCCTTTCCTTGCCTTGCCGTGCATTGCCTAGCCCTGCGTTGTCGTGCCTTAGCCTTCTTACCCCTTGCCGTGCCGTTCCTTCCGTTACCCTTGCCTTCCCTTGCTTTCCCTTGCCTTCCTTGCGTTCCGTTACTCTTTGCTTGCTTTCCGTGCATTGCCTAGCCTTGCGTTGTCATGCCTTAGCCTTGCCTCGCCTGACCGTGCTTTCCCATGAGTTATCCTTTCCTTGCCTTGCAGTGCATTGCCTAGCGTGCGTTGTCGTGCCTTAGCCTTGTTTCCCCTTGCCGTGCCGTTCCTTCCGTTACACTTGCCTTTCCTTGCTTTCCCTTGCCTTCCTTACCTTCCGTTACTCTTTGCTTGCCTTCCGTGCATTGCCTAGCCTTGCGTTGTCGTGCCTTAGCCTTCCCTCGCCTGACCGTGCTTTCCCATGCGTTACCCTTTCCTTGCCTTGCCGTGCATTGCCTAGCCTGCGTTGCCGTGCCTTAGCCTTGTTTCCCCTTGCCGTGCCGTTCCTTCCGTTACCCTTGCCTTTCCTTGCTTTTCCTTGCCTTGCTTACCTTCCGTTACTCTTTGCTTCCCTTCCCTGCATTGCCTAGCCTTGCGTTGTCGTGCATTAGCCTTGCCTAGCCTCACCGTGCCTTGCCTTGCGTTACCCTTTCCTTGCCTTGCCGTGCATTGCCTAGCCGTGCGTTGTCGTGCTTTAGCCTTGTTTCCCCTTGCCGTGGCGTGCCTTTTGTTACACTTGCCTTGCCTGGCTTTGCCTTGCCTTCCTTTCCTTCCGTTACTCTTTCCTTGCCTTGCCGTGCATTGCCTAGCCTTGCATTGTCGTGCCTTATCCTTGCCTCACCTGACCGTTCCTTCCCTGCGTTACCCTTTCCTTGCCTTGCTGTGCATTGCCTAGCCCTGCGTTGTCGTGCCTTAGCCTTCTTACCTCTTGCCGTACCGTTCCTTCCGTTACCCTTGCCTTCCCTTGCTTTCCCTTGCCTTCCTTGCGTTCCGTTACTCTTTGCTTGCTTTCCGTGCATTGCCTAGCCTTGCGTTGTCATGCCTTAGCCTTGCCTCGCCTGACCGTGCTTTCCCATGCGTTACCCTTTCCTTACCTTGCCGTGCATTGCCTAGCGTGCGTTGTCGTGCCTTAGCCTTGTTTCCCCTTGCCGTGCCTTTCCTTCCGTTACCCTGGCCTTTCCTTCCTTTTCCTTGCCTAGCTTACCTTCCGTTACTCTTTGCTTGCCTTCCCTGAATTTCCTAGCCTTGCGTTGTCGTGCCTTAGCCTTATCTCGCCTGACCTTGCCTTCCTTTGCTTTAAGCTTTCCTTGCATTGTCGTGCATCGCCTAGCCTTGCGTTTTCATGCATTAGCCTTGCGTAGCCTCACCGTGCCTTTCCTTGCGTTACCCTTTGCTTGCCTTGCCGTGCATTGCCTAGCCGTGCGTTGTCGTGCCTTAGCCTTGTTTCCCCTTGCCGTGCCGTTCCTTCCGTTACACTTGCCTTTCTTTGCTTTCCCTTGCCTTCCTTACCTTCCGTTACTCTTTGCTTGCCTTCCGTGCATTCCCTAGCCTTGCGTTGTCGTGCCTTAGCCTTGCCTCGCCTGAACGTGCTTTCCCATGCGGTACCCTTTCCTTGCCTTGCGGTGCATTGCCTAGGCTACGTTGCCGTGCCTTAGCCTTGTTTCCCCTTGCCGTGCCGTTCCTTCCGTTACCCTTGCCTTCCCTTGCTTTCCCTTGCCTTCCTTGCTTTCCGTTACTCTTTGCTTGCTTTCCGTGCATTGCCTAGCCTTGCGTTGTCATGCCTTAGCCTTGCCTCGCCTGACCGTGCTTTCCCATGAGTTACCCTTTCCTTGCCTTGCCGTGCATTGCCTAGCCTGCGTTGCCGTGCCTTAGCCTTGTTTCCCCTTGCCGTGCCGTTCCTTCCGTTACCCTTGCCTTTCCTTGCTTTTCCATGCCTTGCTTACATTCCGTTACTCTTTGCTACCATTCCCTGTATTGCCTAGCCTTGCGTTGTCGTGCCTTAGCCTTATCTCGCCTGACCGTGCCTTCCTTTGCTTTAAGCTTTCCTTGCATTGTCGTGCATTGCCTAGCCTTGTGTTGTCGTGCATTAGCCTTGCCTAGCCTCACCGTGCCTTGCCTTGCGTTACCCTTTCCTTGCCTTGCCGTGCATTGCCTAGCCGTGCGTTGTCGTGCCTTAGCCTTGTTTTCCCCTTGCCGTGGCGTGCCTTTTGTTACACTTGCCTTGCCTGGCTTTGCCTTGCCTTCCTTTCCTTCCGTTACTCTTTCCTTGCCTTGCCGTGCATTGCCTAGCCTTGCATTGTCGTGCCTTATCCTTGCCTCACCTGACCGTGCCTTCCCCTGCGTTACCCTTTCCTTGCATTGCCGTGCATTGCCTAGCCCTGCGTTGTCGTGCCTTAGCCTTCTTACCCCTTGCCGTGCCGTTCCTTCCGTTACCCTTGCCTTCCCTTGCTTTCCCTTGCCTTCCTTGCGTTCCGTTACTCTTTGCTTGCTTTCCGTGCATTTCCTAGCCTTGCGTTGTCATGCCTTAGCCTTGCCTCGCCTGACCGTGCTTTCCCATGCGTAACCCTTTCCTTGCCTTGCGGTTCATTGCCTAGAGTTCGGTGTCGTGCCTTAGACTTGTTTCCCCTTGCCGTGCCGTTCCTTCCGTTACCCTTGCCGTTCCTTGCTTTTCCTTGTCTTGCTTACCTTCAGTTACAATTTGCTTGCCTTCCCTGAATTGCCTAGCCTTGCGTTGTCGTGCCTTTGCCTTATCTCGCCTGACCTTGCCTTCCTTTGCTTTAAGCTTTCCTTGCATTGTCGTGCATTGCCTAGCCTTGCGTTTTCGTGCATTAGCCTTGCCTAGCCTCACCGTGCCTTGCCTTGCGTTACGCTTTGCTTGCCTTGCCGTGCATTGCCTAGCCGTGCGTTGTCGTGCCTTAGCCTTGTTTCCCCTTGCCGTGCAGTTCCTTCCGTTACACTTGCCTTTCTTTGCTTTCCCTTGCCTTCCTTACCTTCCGTTACTCTTTGCTTGCCTTCCGTACATTGCCTAGCCGTGCGTTGTCGTGCCTTAGACTTGTTTCCCCTTGCCGTGCAGTTCCTTCCGTTACACTTGCCTTTCTTTGCTTTCCCTTGCCTTCCTTACCTTCCGTTACTCTTTGCTTGCCTTCAGTACATTGCCTAGCCGTGCGTTGTCGTGCCTTAGCCTTGTTTCCCCTTGCCGTGGCGTGCCTTTTGTTACACTTACTTGCCTGGTTTTGCCTTGCCTTCCTTTCCTTCCGTTACTCTTTCCTTGCCTTGCCGTGCATTGCCAAGCCTTGCATTGTCGTACCTTATCCTTGCCTCACCTGACCGTGCCTTCCCCTGCGTTACCCTTTCCCTGCCTTGCCGTGCATTGCCTAGCCCTGCGTTGTCGTGCCTTAGCCTTGTTACCCCTTGCCGTGCCGTTCCTTCCGTTACCCTTGCCTTCCCTTGCTTTCCCTTGCCTTCCTTGCGTTCCGTTACTCTTTGCTTGCTTTCCGTGCATTTCCTAGCCTTGCGTTGTCATGCCTTAGCCTTGCCTCGACTGACCGTGCTTTCCCATGCGTTACCCTTTCCTTGCCTTGCAGTGCATTGCCTAGCGTGCGTTGTCGTGGCTTAGCCTTGTTTCCCCTTGCCGTGCCGTTCCTTCAGTTACCCTTGCCTTTCCTTGCTTTTCCTTGCCTTGCTTACCTTCCGTTACCCTTTGCTTGCCTTCCCTGAATTGCCTAGCCTTGCGTTGTCGTGCCTTTGCCTTATCTCGCCTGACCTTGCCTTCCTTTGCTTTAAGCTTTCCTTGCATTGTCGTGCATTGCCTAGCCTTGTGTTGTGCATTAGCCTTGCCTAGCCTCACCGTGCCTTGCCTTGCGTTACCCTTTCCTTGCCTTGCCGTGCATTGCCTAGCCGTGCGTTGTCGTGCCTTAGCCTTGTTTCCCCTTGCCGTGGCGTGCCTTTTGTTACACTTGCCTTGCCTGGCTTTGCCTTGCCTTCCTTTCCTTCCGTTACTCTTTCCTTGCCTTGCCGTGCATTGCCTAGCCTTGCATTGTCGTGCCTTATCCTTGCCTCACCTGACAGTGCCTTCCCCTGCGTTACCCTTTCATTGGCATGCCGTGCATTGCCTAGCCCTGCGTTGTCGTGCCTTAGCCTTCTTACCCCTTGCCGTGCCGTTCCTTCCGTTACCCTTGCCTTCCCTTGCTTTCCCTTGCCTTCCTTGCGTTCCGTTACTCTTTGCTTGCTTTCCGTGCATTGCCTAGCCTTGCGTTGTCATGCCTTAGCCTTGCCTCGCCTGACCGTGCTTTCCCATGAGTTATCCTTTCCTTGCCTTGCAGTGCATTGCCTAGCGTTCGTTGTCGTGCCTTAGCCTTGTTTCCCCTTGCCGTGCCGTTCCTTCCGTTACACTTGCCTTTCCTTGCTTTCCCTTGCCTTCCTTACCTTCCGTTACTCTTTGCTTGCCTTCCGTGCATTGCCTAGCCTTGCGTTGTCGTGCCTTAGCCTTGCCTCGCCTGACCGTGCTTTCCCATGCGTAACCCTTTCCTTGCCTTGCGGTTCATTGCCTAGCGTTCGGTGTCGTGCCTTAGACTTGTTTCCCCTTGCCGTGCCGTTCCTTCCGTTACCCTTGCCTTTCCTTGCTTTTCCTTGTCTTGCTTACCTTCCGTTACACTTTGCTTGCCTTCCCTGAATTGCCTAGCCTTGCGTTGTCGTGCCTTTGCCTTATCTCGCCTGACCTTGCCTTCCTTTGCTTTAAGCTTTCCTTGCATTGTCGTGCATTGCCTAGCCTTGCGTTTTCGTGCATTAGCCTTGCCTACCCTCACCGTGCCTGGCCTTGCCTTACCCTTTGCTTGCCTTGCCGTGCATTGCCTAGCCGTGCGTTGTCGTGCCTTAGCCTTGTTTCCCCTTGCCGTGCAGTTCCTTCTGTTACACTTGCCTTTCTTTGCTTTCCCTTGCCTTCCTTACCTTCCGTTACTCTTTGCTTGCCTTCCGTGCATTGCCTAGCCTTGCGTTGTCGTGCCTTAGCGTTGTTTCCCCTTGCCGTGCAGTTCCTTCCGTTACCCTTGTCTTTCCTTGCTTTTCCTTGCCTTGCTTACCTTCCGTTACTCTTTGCTTCCCTTCCCTGCATTGCCTAGCCTTGCGTTGTCGTGCCTTAGCCTTATCTCGCCTGACCGTGCCTTCCTTTGCTTTAAGCTTTCCTTGCATTGTCGTGCATTGCCTAGCCTTGCGTTGTCGTGCATTAGCCTTGCCTAGCCTCGCCGTGCCTTGCCTTGCGTTACCCTTTCCTTGCCTTGCCGTGCATTGCCTAGCCGTGCATTGTCGTGCCTTATCCTTGTTTCCCCTTGCCGTGGCGTGCCTTTTGTTACACTTGCTTGCCTGGCTTTGCCTTGCCTTCCTTTCCTTCCGTTACTCTTTACTTGCCTTGCCGTGCATTGCCTAGCCTTGCATTGTCGTGCCTTATCCTTGCGTCACCTGACCGTGCCTTCCCCTGCGTTACCCTTTCCCTGCCTTGCCGTGCATTGCCTAGCCCTGCATTGTCGTGCCTTAGCCTTGTTACCCCTTGCCGTGCCGTTCCTTCCGTTACCCTTGCCTTCCCTTGTTTTCCCTTGCCTTCCTTGCGTTCCGTTACTCTTTGCTTGCTTTCCGTGAATTGCCTAGCATTGCGTTGTCATGCCTTAGCCTTGCCTCGCCTGACCGTGCTTTCCCATGCGTTACCCTTTCCTTGAGTTGCCGTGCATTGCCTAGCGTTCAGTGTCGTGCCTTAGACTTGTTTCCCCTTGCCGTGCCGTTCCTTCCGTTACCCTTGCCTTCCCTTGCTTTCCCTTGCCTTCCTTGCTTTCCGTTACTCTTTGCTTGCTTTCCGTGCATTGCCTAGCCTTGCGTTGTCGTGCCTTAGCCTTGCCTCGCCTGACCGTGCTTTCCCATGAGTTACCCTTTCCTTGCCTTGCCGTGCATTGCCTAGCCTGCGTTGCCGTGCCTTAGCCTAGTTTCCCCTTGCCGTGCCGTTCCTTCCGTTACCCTTGCCTTTCCTTGCTTTTCCTTGCCTTGCTTACCTTCCGTTACTCTTTGCTTCCCTTCCCTGCATTGCCTAGCCTTGCGTTGTCGTGCATTAGCCTTGCCTAGCCTCACCGTGCCTTGCCTTTCCTTACCCTTTCCTTGCCTTGCCGTGCATTGCCTAGCCGTGCGTTGTCGTGCTTTAGCCTTGTTTCCCCTTGCCGTGGCGTGCCTTTTGTTACACTTGCCTTGCCTGGCTTTGCCTTGCCTTCCTTTCCTTCCGTTACTCTTTCCTTGCCTTGCCGTGCATTGCCTAGCCTTGCATTGTCGTGCCTTATCCTTGCCTCACCTGACCGTGCCTTCCCTGCGTTACCCTTTCCTTGCCTTGCCGTGCATTGCCTAGCCCTGCGTTGTCGTGCCGTAGCCTTCTTACCCCTTGCCGTGCCGTTCCTTCCGTTACCCTTGCCTTCCCTTGCTTTCCCTTGCCTTCCTTGTGTTCCGTTACCCTTTGCTTGCTTTCCGTGCATTGCCTAGCCTTGCGTTGTCATGCCTTAGCTTTGCCTCGCCTGACCGTGCTTTCCCATGCGTTACCCTTTCCTTGCCTTGCCGTGCGTTGCCTAGCGTGCGTTGTCGTGCCTTAACCTTGTTTCCCCTTGCCGTGCCGTTCCTTCCGTTACCCTTGCCTTTCCTTGCTTTCCCTTGCCTTCCTTACCTTCCGTTAGTCTTTGCTTCCCTTCCGTGCATTGCCTAGCCTTGCGTTGTCGTGCCTTAGCGTTGCCTCGCCTGACCGTGCTTTCAAATGCGTTACCCTTTCCTTGCCTTGCCGTTTATTGCCTAGCGTTCGGTGTCGTGCCTTAGACTTGTTTCCCCTTGCCGTGCCGTTCCTTCCGTTACCGTGGCCTTTCCTTGCTTTTCCTTGCCTTCCTTACCTTCCGTTACTCTTTGCTTCCCTTCCTTGCATTGCCTAGCCTTGCGTTGTCGTGCCTTAGCCTTATCTCGCCTGACCGTGCCTTCCTTTGCTTTAAGCTTTCCTTGCATTGTCGTGCATCGCCTAGCCTTGCGTTTTCATGCATTAGCCTTGCCTAGCCTCACCGTGCCTTTCCTTGCGTTACCCTTTGCTTGCCTTGCCGTGCATTGCCTAGCCGTGCGTTGTCGTGCCTTAGCCTTGTTTCCCCTTGCCGTGCCGTTCCTTCCGTTACACTTGCCTTTCTTTGCTTTCCCTTGCCTTCCTTACCTTCCGTTACTCTTTGCTTGCCTTCCGTGCATTGCCTAGCCTTGCGTTGTCGTGCCTTAGCCTTGCCTCGCCTGAACGTGCTTTCCCATGCGGTACCCTTTCCTTGCCTTGCCGTGCATTGCCTAGCCTACGTTGCCGTGCCTTAGCCTTGTTTCCCCTTGCCGTGCCGTTCCTTCCGTTACCCTTGCCTTTCCTTGCTTTCCCTTGCCTTCCTCGCTTTCCATTACTGTTTGCTTGCTTTCCATGCATTGCCTAGCCTTGCGTTGTCATGCCTTAGCCTTGCCTCGCCTGACCGTGCTTTCCCATGCGTTACCCTTTCCTTGCCTTGCCGTGCATTGCCTAGCGTTCAGTGTCGTGCCTTAGACTTGTTTCCCCTTGCCGTGCCGTTCCTTCCGTTACCCTTGCCTTCCCTTGCTTTCCCTTGCCTTCCTTGCTTTCCGTTACTCTTTGCTTGCTTTCCGTGCATTGCCTAGCCTTGCGTTGTCGTGCCTTAGCCTTGCCTCGCCTGACCGTGCTTTCCCATGAGTTACCCTTTCCTTGCCTTGCCGTGCATTGCCTAGCCTGCGTTGCCGTGCCTTAGCCTAGTTTCCCCTTGCCGTGCCGTTCCTTCCGTTACCCTTGTCTTTCCTTGCTTTTCCTTGCCTTGCTTACATTCCGTTACTCTTTGCTTCCCTTCCCTGCATTGCCTAGCCTTGCGTTGTCGTGCCTTAGTCTTATCTCGCCTGACCGTGCCTTCCTTTGCTTTAAGCTTTCCTTGCATTGTCGTGCATTGCCTAGCCTTGTGTTGTCGTGCATTAGCCTTGCCTAGCCTCACCGTGCCTTGCCTTGCGTTACCCTTTCCTTGCCTTGCCGTGCATTGCCTAGCCGTGCGTTGTCGTGCCTTAGCCTTGTTTCCCCTTGCCGTGGCGTGCCTTTTGTTACACTTGCCTTGCCTGGCTTTACCTTGCCTTCCTTTCCTTCCGTTACTCTTTCCTTGCCTTGCCGTGCATTGCCTAGCCTTGCATTGTGGTGCCTTATCCTTGCCTCACCTGACCGTGCCTTCCTTGCGTTACCCTTTCCTTGCCTTGCCGTGCATTGCCTAGCCTTGCGTTGTCGTGCCTTAGGTTTCTTACCCCTTGCCGTGCCGTTCCTTCCGTTACCCTTGCCTTCCCTTGCTTTCCCTTGCCTTCCTTGCGTTCCGTTACTCTTTGCTTGCTTTCCGTGCATTGCCTAGCCTTGCGTTGTCATGCCTTAGCCTTGCCTCGCCTGACCGTGCTTTCCCATGCGTTACCCTTTCCTTGCCTTGCCGTGCATTGCCTAGCGTGCGTTGTCGTGCCTTAGCATTGTTTCCCCTTCCCGTGCCGTTCCTTCCGTTACCCTGGCCTTTCCTTGCTTTTCCTTGCCTTCCTTACCTTCCGTTACTCTTTGCTTCCCTTCCCTGCATTGCCTAGCCTTGCGTTGTCGTGCCTTAGCCTTATCTCGCCTGATCGTGCCTTCCTTTGCTTTAAGCTTTCCTTGCATTGTCGTGCATTGCCTAGCCTTGTGTTGTCGTGCATTAGCCTTGCCTAGCCTCACCGTGCCTTGCCTTGCGTTACCCTTTCCTTGCCTTGCCGTGCATTGCCTAGCCGTGCGTTGTCGTGCCTTAGCCTTGTTTCCCCTTGCCGTGGCGTGCCTTTTGTTACACTTGCCTTGCCTGGCGTTGCCTTGCCTTCCTTTCCTTCCGTTACTCTTTCCTTGCCTTGCCGTGCATTGCCTAGCCTTGCATTGTCGTGCCTTATGCTTGCCTCAGCAGCCCGTGCCTTCCCCTGCGTTACCCTTTCCTTGCCTTGCCGTGCATTGCCTAGCCGTGCGTTGTCGTGCCTTAGCCTTGTTTCCTCTTGCCGTGGCGTGCCTTTTGTTACACTTGCCTTGCCTGACTTTGCTTTGCCTTCCTTTCCTTCCGTTACTCTTTCCTTGCCTTGCCGTGCATTGCCTAGCCTTGCATTTTCTTGCCTTATCCTTGCCTCACCTGACCGTGCCTTCCCCTGCGTTACCCTTTCCTTGCCTTGCTGTGCATTGCCTAGCCCTGCGTTGTCGTGCCTTAGCCTTGTTACCCCTTGCCGTGCCGTTCCTTCCTTTACCCTTGCCTTCCCTTGCTTTCCCTTGCCTTCCTTGCGTTCCGTTACTCTTTGCTTCCTTTCCGTGCATTGCCTAGCCTTGCGTTGTCATGCCTTAGCCTTGCCTCGCCTGACCGTGCTTTCCCATGCGTTACCCTTTCCTTAGCTTGCCGTGCATTGCCTAGCGTGCGTTGTCGTGCCTTAGCCTTGTTTCCCCTTGCCGGGCCGTTCCTACCGTTACACTTGCCTTTCCTTGCTTTCCCTTGCCTTCCTTACCTTCCGTTACTCTTTGCTTGCCTTCCGTGCATTGCCTAGCCTTGCAGTGTCGTGCTTTATGCTTGCCTCACCAGACCGTGCCTTCCCCTGCGTTACCCTTTCCTTGCCTTGCCGTTCATTGCCTAGCCGTGCGTTGTCGTGCCTTAGCCTTGTTTCCCCTTGCCGTGGCGTGCCTTTTGTTACACTTGCCTTGCCTGGCTTTGCCTTGCCTTCCTTTCCTTCCGTTACTCTTTCCTTGCCTTGCCGTACATTGCCTAGCCCTGCGTTGTCGTACCTTAGCCTTGTTACCCCTTGCCGTGCCGTTCCTTCCGTTACCCTTGCCTTCCCTTGCTTTCCCTTGCCTTCCTTGCGTTCCGTTACTCTTTGCTTCCCTTCCCTGCATTGCCTAGCCTTGCGTTGTCGTGCCTTAGCCTTATCTCGCCTGACCGTGCCTTCCTTTGCTTTAAGCTTTCCTTGCATTGTCGTGCATTGCCTAGCCTTGCTTTGTCGTGCATAAGCCTTGCCTAGCCTCACCGTGCCTTGCCTTGCGTTACCCTTTCCTTGCCTTACCCTGCATTGCCTAGCCGTGCGTTGTCGTGCCTTAGCCTTGTTTCCCCTTGCCGTGGCGTGCCTTTTGTTACACTTGCCTTGCCTGGCTTTGCCTTGCCTTCCTTTCCTTCCGATACTCTTTCCTTGCCTTGCCGTGCATTGCCTAGCCTTGCATTGTCGTGCCTTATCCTTGCCTCACCTGACCGTGCCTTCCCCTGCGTTACCCTTTCCTTGCCTTGCCGTGCATTGTCTAGCCCTGCGTTGTCGTGCCTTAGCCTTCTTACCCCTTGCCGTGCCGTTCCTTCCGTTACCCTTGCCTTCCCTTGCTTTCCCTTGCCTTCCTTGCGTTGCGTTACTCTTTGCTTGCTTTCCGTGCATTGCCTAGCCTTGCGTTGCCATGCCTTAGCCTTGCGTTGCCTTGCTGTGCCTTGAATTCCGTTACCCTTTCCTTACCTTGCCGTGCATTGCCTAGCGTGCGTTGTCGTGCCTTAGCCTTGTTTCCCCTTGCCGTGCCTTTCCTTCCGTTACCCTGGCCTTTCCTTCCTTTTCCTTGCCTAGCTTACCTTCCGTTACTCTTTGCTTGCCTTCCCTGAATTTCCTAGCCTTGCGTTGTCGTGCCTTAGCCTTATCTCGCCTGACCTTGCCTTCCTTTGCTTTAAGCTTTCCTTGCATTGTCGTGCATCGCCTAGCCTTGCGTTTTCATGCATTAGCCTTGCCTAGCCTCACCGTGCCTTTCCTTGCGTTACCCTTTGCTTGCCTTGCCGTGCATTGCCTAGCCGTGCGTTGTCGTGCCTTAGCCTTGTTTCCCCTTGCCGTGCCGTTCCTTCCGTTACACTTGCCTTTCTTTGCTTTCCCTTGCCTTCCTTACCTTCCGTTACTCTTTGCTTGCCTTCCGTGCATTCCCTAGCCTTGCGTTGTCGTGCCTTAGCCTTGCCTCGCCTGAACGTGCTTTCCCATGCGGTACCCTTTCCTTGCCTTGCGGTGCATTGCCTAGCCTACGTTGCCGTGCCTTAGCCTTGTTTCCCCTTGCCGTGGCGTGCCTTTTGTTACACTTGCCTTGCCTGGCGTTGCCTTGCCTTCCTTTCCTTCCGTTACTCTTTCCTTGCCTTGCCGTGCATTGCCTAGCCTTGCATTGTCGTGCCTTATGCTTGCCTCAGCAGCCCGTGCCTTCCCCTGCGTTACCCTTTCCTTGCCTTGCCGTGCATTGCCTAGCCGTGCGTTGTCGTGCCTTAGCCTTGTTTCCTCTTGCCGTGGCGTGCCATTTGTTACACTTGCCTTGCCTGACTTTGCTTTGCCTTCCTTTCCTTCCGTTACTCTTTCCTTGCCTTGCCGTGCATTGCCTAGCCTTGCATTTTCTTGCCTTATCCTTGCCTCACCTGACCGTGCCATCCCTTGCGTTACCCTTTCCTTGCCTTGCCGTGCATTGCCTAGCCCTGCGTTGTCGTGCCTTAGCCTTGTTACCCCTTGCCGTGCCGTTCCTTCCTTTACCCTTGCCTTCCCTTGCTTTCCCTTGCCTTCCTTGCGTTCTGTTACTCTTTGCTTCCTTTCCGTGCATTGCCTAGCCTTGCGTTGTCATGCCTTAGCCTTGCCTCGCCTGACCGTGCTTTCCCATGCGTTACCCTTTCCTTAGCTTGCCGTGCATTGCCTAGCGTGCGTTGTCGTGCCTTAGCCTTGTTTCCCCTTGCCGGGCCGTTCCTACCGTTACACTTGCCTTTCCTTGCTTTCCCTTGCCTTCCTTACCTTCCGTTACTCTTTGCTTGCCTTCCGTGCATTGCCTAGCCTTGCAGTGTCGTGCTTTATGCTTGCCTCACCAGACCGTGCCTTCCCCTGCGTTACCCTTTCCTTGCCTTGCCGTTCATTGCCTAGCCGTGCGTTGTCGTGCCTTAGCCTTGTTTCCCCTTGCCGTGGCGTGCCTTTTGTTACACTTGCTTGCCTGGCTTTGCCTTGCCTTCCTTTCCTTCCGTTACTCTTTCCTTGCCTTGCCGTACATTGCCTAGCCCTGCGTTGTCGTACCTTAGCCTTGTTACCCCTTGCCGTGCCGTTCCTTCCGTTACCCTTGCCTTCCCTTGCTTTCCCTTGCCTTTCTTGCGTTCCGTTACTCTTTGCCTGCTTTCCGTGCATTGCATAGTCTTGCGTTGTCGTGCCTTAGCCTTATCTCGCCTGACCGTGCCTTCCTTTGCTTTAAGCTTTCCTTGCATTGTCGTGCATTGCCTAGCCTTGCTTTGTCGTGCATAAGCCTTGCCTAGCCTCACCGTGCCTTGCCTTGCGTTACCCTTTCCTTGCCTTGCCCTGCATTGCCTAGCCGTGCGTTGTCGTGCCTTAGCCTTGTTTCCCCTTGCCGTGGCGTGCCTTTTGTTACACTTGCCTTGCCTGGCTTTGCCTTGCCTTCCTTTCCTTCCGATACTCTTTCCTTGCCTTGCCGTGCATTGCCTAGCCTTGCATTGTCGTGCCTTATCCTTGCCTCACCTGACCGTGCCTTCCCCTGCGTTACCCTTTCCTTGCCTTGCCGTGCATTGTCTAGCCCTGCGTTGTCGTGCCTTAGCCTTCTTACCCCTTGCCGTGCCGTTCCTTCCGTTACCCTTGCCTTCCCTTGCTTTCCCTTGCCTTCCTTGCGTTGCGTTACTCTTTGCTTGCTTTCCGTGCATTGCCTAGCCTTGCGTTGCCATGCCTTAGCCTTGCCTCGCCTGACCGTGCTTTCCCATGCGTTACCCTTTCCTTACCTTGCCGTGCATTGCCTAGCGTGCGTTGTCGTGCCTTAGCCTTGTTTCCCCTTGCCGTGCCTTTCCTTCCGTTACCCTGGCCTTTCCTTCCTTTTCCTTGCCTAGCTTACCTTCCGTTACTCTTTGCTTGCCTTCCCTGAATTTCCTAGCCTTGCGTTGTCGTGCCTTAGCCTTATCTCGCCTGACCTTGCCTTCCTTTGCTTTAAGCTTTCCTTGCATTGTCGTGCATCGCCTAGCCTTGCGTTTTCATGCATTAGCCTTGCCTAGCCTCACCGTGCCTTTCCTTGCGTTACCCTTTGCTTGCCTTGCCGTGCATTGCCTAGCCGTGCGTTGTCGTGCCTTAGCCTTGTTTCCCCTTGCCGTGCCGTTCCTTGCCTTTCTTTGCTTTCCCTTGCCTTCCTTACCTTCCGTTACTCTTTCCTTGCCTTGCGGTGCATTGCCTAGCTTGCGTTGTCGTGCCTTAGCCTTGTTTCCCCTTGCCGTGCCGGTCCTTCCGTTACCCTTGCCTTCCCTTGCTTTCCCTTGCCTTCCTTGCATTCCGTTACTCTTTTCTTGCCTTCCGTGCATTACCTAGCCTTGCGTTGTCGTGCCTTAGCCTTGCCTCGCCTGACCGTGCCTTCCCTTGCGTTACCCTTGCCTTCCCTTCCCTGCATTGCCTAGCCTTGCGTTGTCGTGCCTTAGCCTTATCTCGCCTGACCGTGCCTTCCTTTGCTTTAAGGTTTCCTTGCATTGTCGTGCATTGCCTAGCCTTGTGTTGTCGTGCATTAGCCTTGCCTAGCCTCACCGTGCCTTGCCTTGCGTTACCCTTTCCTTGCCTTGCCGTGCATTGCCTAGCCGTGCGTTGTCGTGCCTTAGCCTTGTTTCCCCTTGCCGTGGCGTGCCTTTTGTTACACTTGCCTTGCCTGGCTTTGCCTTGCCTTCCTTTCCTTCCGTTACTCTTTCCTTGCCTTGCCGTGCATTGCCTAGCCTTGCATTGTCGTGCCTTATCCTTGCCTCACCTGACCGTGCCTTCCCCTGCGTTACCCTTTCCTTAGCTTGCCGTGCATTGCCTAACCGTGCGTTGTCGTGCCTTAGCCTTGTTTCCTCTTGCCGTGTCTTCCTTCCGTTACACTTGCCTTTCCTTGCTTTCCCTTGCCTTCCTTAACTTCCGTTACTCTTTGCTTGCCTTCCGTGCATTGCCTAGCCTTGCTTTGTCGTGCCTTATCCTTGCCTCACCTGACCGTGCCTTCCCCTGCGTTACCCTTTCCCTGCCTTGCCGTGCATTGCCTAGCCCTGCGATGTCGTGCCTTAGCCTTGTTACCCCTTGCCGTGCCGTTCCTTCCGTTACCCTTGCCTTCCCTTGCTTTCCCTTGCCTTCCTTGCGTTCCGTTACTCTTTGCTTGCTTTCCGTGCATTTCCTAGCCTTGCGTTGTCATGCCTTAGCCTTGCCTCGACTGACCGTGCTTTCCCATGCGTTACCCTTTCCTTGCCTTGCCGTGCATTGCCTAGCGTTCAGTGTCGTGCCTTAGACTTGTTTCCCCTTGCCGTGCCGTTCCTTCCGTTACCCTTGCCTTCCCTTGCTTTCCCTTGCCTTCCTTGCTTTCCGTTACTCTTTGCTTGCCTTCCGTGCATTCCCTAGCCTTGCGTTGTCGTGCCTTAGCCTTGCCTCGCCTGAACGTGCTTTCCCATGCGGTACCCTTTCCTTGCCTTGCGGTGCATTGCCTAGCCTACGTTGCCGTGCCTTAGCCTTGTTTCCCCTTGCCGTGCCGTTCCTTCCGTTACCCTTGCCTTCCCTTGCTTTCCCTTGCCTTCCTTGCTTTCCGTTACTCTTTGCTTGCTTTCCGTGCATTGCCTAGCCTTGCGTTGTCATGCCTTAGCCTTGCCTCGCCTGACCGTGCTTTCCCATGAGTTACCCTTTCCTTGCCTTGCCGTGCATTGCCTAGCCTGCGTTGCCGTGCCTTAGCCTTGTTTCCCCTTGCCGTGCCGTTCCTTCCGTTACCCTTGCCTTTCCTTGCTATTCCATGCCTTGCTTACATTCCGTTACACTTTGCTACCATTCCCTGTATTGCCTAGCCTTGCGTTGTCGTGCCTTAGCCTTATCTCGCCTGACCGTGCCTTCCTTTGCTTTAAGCTTTCCTTGCATTGTCGTGCATTGCCTAGCCTTGTGTTGTCGTGCATTAGCCTTGCCTAGCCTCACCGTGCCTTGCCTTGCGTTACCCTTTCCTTGCCTTGCCGTGCATTGCCTAGCCGTGCGTTGTCGTGCCTTAGCCTTGTTTCCCTTTGCCGTGGCGTGCCTTTTGTTACACTTGCCTTGCCTGGCTTTGCCTTGCCTTCCTTTCCTTCCGTTACTCTTTCCTTGCCTTGCCGTGCATTGCCTAGCCTTGCGTTGTCGTGCCTTAGCCTTGCCTCGCCTGACCGTGCTTTCCCATGCGTAACCCTTTCCTTGCCTTGCGGTTCATTGCCTAGCGTTCGGTGTCGTGCCTTAGACTTGTTTCCCCTTGCCGTGCCGTTCCTTCCGTTACCCTTGCCTTTCCTTGCTTTTCCTTGTCTTCCTTACCTTCCGTTACAATTTGCTTGCCTTCCCTGCATTGCCCAGCCTTGCGTTGTCGTGCCTTAGCCTTGCCTCGCCTGACCGTGCCTTCCTTTGCTTTAAGCTTTCCTTGCATTGTCGTGCATTGCCTAGCCTTGCGTTGTCGTGCATTAGCCTTGCCTAGCCTCACCGTGCCTTGCCATGCGTTACCCTTTGCTTGCCTTGCCGTGCATTGCCTAGCCGTGCGTTGTCGTGCCTTAGCCTTGTTTCCCCTTGCCGTGGCGTGCCTTTTGTTACACTTACTTGCCTGGTTTTGCCTTGCCTTCCTTTCCTTCCGTTACTCTTTCCTTGCCTTGCCGTGCATTGCCTAGCCTTGCATTGTCGTGCCTTATCCTTGCCTCACCTGACCGTGCCTTCCCCTGCGTTACCCTTTCCCTGCCTTGCCGTGCATTGCCTAGCCCTGCGACGTCGTGCCTTAGCCTTGTTACCCCTTGCCGTGCCGTTCCTTCCGTTACCCTTGCCTTCCCTTGCTTTCCCTTGCCTTCCTTGCGTTCCGTTACTCTTTGCTTGCTTTCCGTGCATTTCCTAGCCTTGCTTTGTCATGCCTTAGCCTTGCCTCGCCTGACCGTGCTTTCCCATGCGTTACCCTTTCCTTGCCTTGCCGTGCATTGCCTAGCGTTCAGTGTCGTGCCTTAGACTTGTTTCCCCTTGCCGTGCCGTTCCTTCCGTTACCCTTGCCTTCCCTTGCTTTCCCTTGCCTTCCTTGCTTTCCGTTACTCTTTGCTTGGTTTCCGTGCAATGCCTAGCCTTGCGTTGTCGTGCCTTAGCCTTGCCTCGCCTGACCGTGCTTTCCCATGCGTTACCCTTTCCTTGCCTTGCCGTGCATTGCCTAGCCTGCGTTGCCGTGCCTTAGCCTTGTTTCCCCTTGCCGTGCCGTTCCTTCCGTTACCCTTGCCTTTCCTTGCTTTCCCTTGCCTTCCTTACCTTCCGTTACTCTTTGCTTCCCTTCCGTGCATTGCCTAGCCTTGCGTTGTCGTGCCTTAGCGTTGCCTCGCCTGACCGTGCTTTCAAATGCGTTACCCTTTCCTTGCCTTGCCGTTCATTGCCTAGCGTTCGGTGTCGTGCCTTAGACTTGTTTCCCCTTGCCGTGCCGTTCCTTCCGTTACCCTTGCCTTTCCTTGCTTTTCCTTGCCTTCCTTACCTTCCGTTACCCTTTCCTTCCCTTGCCGTGCATTGCCTAGCCTTGCGTTGTCGTGCCTTAGCCTTATCTCGCCTGACCGTGCCTTCCTTTGCTTTAAGGTTTCCTTGCATTGTCGTGCATTGCCTAGCCTTGTGTTGTCGTGCATTAGCCTTGCCTAGCCTCACCGTGCCTTGCCTTGCGTTACCCTTTCCTTGCCTTGCCGTGCATTGCCTAGCCGTGCGTTGTCGTGCCTTAGCCTTGTTTCCCCTTGCCGTGGCGTGCCTTTTGTTACACTTGCCTTGCCTGGCTTTGCCTTGCCTTCCTTTCCTTCCGTTACTCTTTCCTTGCCTTGCCGTGCATTGCCTAGCCTTGCATTGTCGTGCCTTATCCTTGCCTCACCTGACCGTGCCTTCCCCTGCGTTACCCTTTCCTTGCCTTGCCGTGCATTGCCTAGCGTGCGTTGTCGTGCCTTAGCCTTGTTTCCTCTTGCCGTGCCGTTCCTTCCGTTACACTTGCCTTTCCTTGCTTTCCCTTGCCTTCCTTAACTTCCGTTACTCTTTGCTTGCCTTCCGTGCATTGCCTAGCCTTGCTTTGTCGTGCCTTATCCTTGCCTCGCCTGACCGTGCCTTCCCCTGCGTTACCCTTTCCTTGCCTTGCCGTGCATTGCCTAGCCCTGCGATGTCGTGCCTTAGCCTTGTTACCCCTTGCCGTGCCGTTCCTTCCGTTACCCTTGCCTTCCCTTGCTTTCCCTTGCCTTCCTTGCGTTCCGTTACTCTTTGCTTGCTTTCCGTGCATTTCCTAGCCTTGCGTTGTCATGCCTTAGCCTTGCCTCGACTGACCGTGCTTTCCCATGCGTTACCCTTTCCTTGCCTTGCCGTGCATTGCCTAGCGTTCAGTGTCGTGCCTTAGACTTGTTTCCCCTTGCCGTGCCGTTCCTTCCGTTACCCTTGCCTTCCCTTGCTTTCCCTTGCCTTCCTTGCTTTCCGTTACTCTTTGCTTGCCTTCCGTGCATTCCCTAGCCTTGCGTTGTCGTGCCTTAGCCTTGCCTCGCCTGAACGTGCTTTCCCATGCGGTACCCTTTCCTTGCCTTGCGGTGCATTGCCTAGCCTACGTTGCCGTGCCTTAGCCTTGTTTCCCCTTGCCGTGCCGTTCCTTCCGTTACCCTTGCCTTCCCTTGCTTTCCCTTGCCTTCCTTGCTTTCCGTTACTCTTTGCTTGCTTTCCGTGCATTGCCTAGCCTTGCGTTGTCATGCCTTAGCCTTGCCTCGCCTGACCGTGCTTTCCCATGAGTTACCCTTTCCTTGCCTTGCCGTGCATTGCCTAGCCTGCGTTGCCGTGCCTTAGCCTTGTTTCCCCTTGCCGTGCCGTTCCTTCCGTTACCCTTGCCTTTCCTTGCTTTTCCATGCCTTGCTTACATTCCGTTACACTTTGCTACCATTCCCTGTATTGCCTAGCCTTGCGTTGTCGTGCCTTAGCCTTATCTCGCCTGACCGTGCCTTCCTTTGCTTTAAGCTTTCCTTGCATTGTCGTGCATTGCCTAGCCTTGTGTTGTCGTGCATTAGCCTTGCCTAGCCTCACCGTGCCTTGCCTTGCGTTACCCTTTCCTTGCCTTGCCGTGCATTGCCTAGCCGTGCGTTGTCGTGCCTTAGCCTTGTTTCCCTTTGCCGTGGCGTGCCTTTTGTTACACTTGCCTTGCCTGGCTTTGCCTTGCCTTCCTTTCCTTCCGTTACTCTTTCCTTGCCTTGCCGTGCATTGCCTAGCCTTGCGTTGTCGTGCCTTAGCCTTGCCTCGCCTGACCGTGCTTTCCCATGCGTAACCCTTTCCTTGCCTTGCGGTTCATTGCCTAGCGTTCGGTGTCGTGCCTTAGACTTGTTTCCCCTTGCCGTGCCGTTCCTTCCGTTACCCTTGCCTTTCCTTGCTTTTCCTTGTCTTCCTTACCTTCCGGTACAATTTGCTTGCCTTCCCTGCATTGCCCAGCCTTGCGTTGTCGTGCCTTAGCCTTGTCTCGCCTGACCCTGCCTTCCTTTCTTTTAAGCTTTCCTTGCATTTTCGTGCATTGCCTAGCCTTGCGTTGTCGTGCATTAGCCTTGCCTAGCCTCACCGTGCCTTGCCATGCGTTACCCTTTGCTTGCCTTGCCGTGCATTGCCTAGCCGTGCGTTGTCGTGCCTTAGCCTTGTTTCCCCTTGCCGTGGCGTGCCTTTTGTTACACTTACTTGCCTGGTTTTGCCTTGCCTTCCTTTCCTTCCGTTACTCTTTCCTTGCCTTGCCGTGCATTGCCTAGCCTTGCATTGTCGTGCCTTATCCTTGCCTCACCTGACCGTGCCTTCCCCTGCGTTACCCTTTCCCTGCCTTGCCGTGCATTGCCTAGCCCTGCGACGTCGTGCCTTAGCCTTGTTACCCCTTGCCGTGCCGTTCCTTCCGTTACCCTTGCCTTCCCTTGCTTTCCCTTGCCTTCCTTGCGTTCCGTTACTCTTTGCTTGCTTTCCGTGCATTTCCTAGCCTTGCTTTGTCATGCCTTAGCCTTGCCTCGCCTGACCGTGCTTTCCCATGCGTTACCCTTTCCTTGCCTTGCCGTGCATTGCCTAGCGTTCAGTGTCGTGCCTTAGACTTGTTTCCCCTTGCCGTGCCGTTCCTTCCGTTACCCTTGCCTTCCCTTGCTTTCCCTTGCCTTCCTTGCTTTCCGTTACTCTTTGCTTGCTTTCCGTGCAATGCCTAGCCTTGCGTTGTCGTGCCTTAGCCTTGCCTCGCCTGACCGTGCTTTCCCATGAGTTACCCTTTCCTTGCCTTGCCGTGCATTGCCTAGCCTGCGTTGCCGTGCCTTAGCCTAGTTTCCCCTTGCCGTGCCGTTCCTTCCGTTACCCTTGCCTTTCCTTGCTTTCCCTTGCCTTCCTTGCGTTCCGTTACTCTTTGCTTGCCTTCCGTGCATTGCCTAGCCTTGCGTTGTCGTGCCTTAGCGTTGCCTCGCCTGACCGTGCTTTCAAATGCGTTACCCTTTCCTTGCCTTGCCGTTCATTGCCTAGCGTTCGGTGTCGTGCCTTAGACTTGTTTCCCCTTGCCGTGCCGTTCCTTCCGTTACCCTGGCCTTTCCTTGCTTTTCCTTGCCTTCCTTACCTTCCGTTACTCTTTGCTTCCCTTCCCTGCATTGCCTAGCCTTGCGTTGTCGTGCCTTAGCCTTATCTCGCCTGACCGTGCCTTCCTTTGCTTTAAGCTTTCCTTGCATTGTCGTGCATTGCCTAGCCTTGTGTTGTCGTGCATTAGCCTTGCCTAGCCTCACCGTGCCTTGCCTTGCGTTACCCTTTCCTTGCCTTGCCGTGCATTGCCTAGCCGTGCGTTGTCGTGCCTTAGCCTTGTTTCCCCTTGCCGTGGCGTGCCTTTTGTTACACTTGCCTTGCCTGGCGTTGCCTTGCCTTCCTTTCCTTCCGTTACTCTTTCCTTGCCTTGCCGTGCATTGCCTAGCCTTGCATTGTCGTGCCTTATGCTTGCCTCAGCAGACCGTGCCTTCCCCTGCGTTACCCTTTCCTTGCCTTACCGTGCATTGCCTAGCCGTGCGTTGTCGTGCCTTAGCCTTGTTTCCTCTTGCCGTGGCGTGCCTTTTGTTACACTTGCCTTGCCTGGCTTTGCTTTGCCTTCCTTTCCTTCCGTTACTCTTTCCTTGCCTTGCCGTGCATTGCCTAGCCTTGCATTTTCTTGCCTTATCCTTGCCTCACCTGACCGTGCCATCCCTTGCGTTACCCTTTCCTTGCCTTGCCGTGCATTGCCTAGCCCTGCGTTGTCGTGCCTTAGCCTTGTTACCCCTTGCCGTGCCGTTCCTTCCTTTACCCTTGCCTTCCCTTGCTTTCCCTTGCCTTCCTTGCGTTCCGTTACTCTTTGCTTCCTTTCCGTGCATTGCCTAGCCTTGCGTTGTCATGCCTTAGCCTTGCCTCGCCTGACCGTGCTTTCCCATGCGTTACCCTTTCCTTGCCTTGCCGTGCATTGCCTAGCGTTCAGTGTCGTGCCTTAGACTTGTTTCCCCTTGCCGTGCCGTTCCTTCCGTTACCCTGGCCTTTCCTTGCTTTTCCTTGCCTTCCTTACCTTCCGTTACTCTTTGCTTGCCTTCCCTGCATTGCCTAGCCTTGCGTTGTCGTGCCTTAGCCTTATCTCGCCTGACCGTGCCTTCCTTTGCTTTAAGCTTTCCTTGCATTGTCGTGCATTGCCTAGCCTTGTGTTGTCGTGCATTAGCCTTGCCTAGCCTCACCGTGCCTTGCCTTGCGTTACCCTTTCCTTGCCTTGCCGTGCATTGCCTAGCCGTGCGTTGTCGTGCCTTAGCCTTGTTTCCCCTTGCCGTGGCGTGCCTTTTGTTACACTTGCCTTGCCTGGCGTTGCCTTGCCTTCCTTTCCTTCCGTTACTCTTTCCTTGCCTTGCCGTGCATTGCCTAGCCTTGCATTGTCGTGCCTTATGCTTGCCTCACCAGACCGTGCCTTCCCCTGCGTTACCCTTTCCTTGCCTTGCCGTGCATTGCCTAGCTGTGCGTTGTCGTGCCTTAGCCTTGTTTCCCCTTGCCGTGGCGTGCCTTTTGTTACACTTGCCTTGCCTGGCTTTGCTTTGCCTTCCTTTCCTTCCGTTACTCTTTCCTTGCCTTGCCGTGCATTGCCTAGCCTTGCATTTTCGTGCCTTATCCTTGCCTCACCTGACCGTGCCATCCCTTGCGTTACCCTTTCCTTGCCTTGCCGTGCATTGCCTAGCCCTGCGTTGTCGTGCCTTAGCCTTGTTACACCTTGCCGTGCCGTTCCTTCCTTTACCCTTGCCTTCCCTTGCTTTCCCTTGCCTTCTTTGCGTTCCGTTACTCTTTGCTTCCTTTCCGTGCATTTCCTAGCCTTGCTTTGTCATGCCTTAGCCTTGCCTCGCCTGACCGTGCTTTCCCATGCGTTACCCTTTCCTTGCCTTGCCGTGCATTGCCTAGCGTTCAGTGTCGTGCCTTAGACTTGTTTCCCCTTGCCGTGCCGTTCCTTCCGTTACCCTTGCCTTCCCTTGCTTTCCCTTGCCTTCCTTGCTTTCCGTTACTCTTTGCTTGCTTTCCGTGCATTGCCTAGCCTTGCGTTGTCGTGCCTTAGCCTTGACTCGCCTGACCGTGCTTTCCCATGAGTTACCCTTTCCTTGCCTTGCCGTGCATTGCCTAGCCTGCGTTGCCGTGCCTTAGCCTAGTTTCCCCTTGCCGTGCCGTTCCTTCCGTTACCCTTGCCTTTCCTTGCTTTCCCTTGCCTTCCTTACCTTCCGTTACTCTTTGCTTCCCTTCCGTGCATTGCCTAGCCTTGCGTTGTCGTGCCTTAGCGTTGCCTCGCCTGACCGTGCTTTCAAATGCGTTACCCTTTCCTTGCCTTGCCGTTCATTGCCTAGCGTTCGGTGTCGTGCCTTAGACTTGTTTCCCCTTGCCGTGCCGTTCCTTCCGTTACCCTGGCCTTTCCTTGCTTTTCCTTGCCTTCCTTACCTTCCGTTACTCTTTGCTTGCCTTCCGTGCATTGCCTAGCCTTGCGTTGTCGTGCCTTAGCCTTATCTCGCCTGACCGTGCCTTCCTTTGCTTTAAGCTTTCCTTGCATTGTCGTGCATTGCCTAGCCTTGTGTTGTCGTGCATTAGCCTTGCCTAGCCTCACCGTGCCTTGCCTTGCGTTACCCTTTCCTTGCCTTGCCGTGCATTGCCTAGCCGTGCGTTGTCGTGCCTTAGCCTTGTTTCCCCTTGCCGTGGCGTGCCTTTTGTTACACTTGCCTTGCCTGGCGTTGCCTTGCCTTCCTTTCCTTCCGTTACTCTTTCCTTGCCTTGCCGTGCATTGCCTAGCCTTGCATTGTCGTGCCTTATCCTTGCCTCACCTGACCGTGCCTTCCCCTGCGTTACCCTTTCCTTGCCTTGCCGTGCATTGCCTAGCCCTGCGTTGTCGTGCCTTAGCCTTCTTACCCCTTGCCGTGCCGTTCCTTCCGTTACCCTTGCCTTCCCTTGCTTTCCCTTGCCTTCCTTGCGTTGCGTTACTCTTTGCTTGCTTTCCGTGCATTGCCTAGCCTTGCGTTGTCATGCCTTAGCCTTGCCTCGCCTGACCGTGCTTTCCCATGCGTTACCCTTTCCTTACCTTGCCGTGCATTGCCTAGCGTGCGTTGTCGTGCCTTAGCCTTGTTTCCCCTTGCCGTGCCTTTCCTTCCGTTACCCTGGCCTTTCCTTCCTTTTCCTTGCCTAGCTTACCTTCCGTTACTCTTTGCTTGCCTTCCCTGAATTTCCTAGCCTTGCGTTGTCGTGCCTTAGCCTTATCTCGCCTGACCTTGCCTTCCTTTGCTTTAAGCTTTCCTTGCATTGTCGTGCATCGCCTAGCCTTGCGTTTTCATGCATTAGCCTTGCCTAGCCTCACCGTGCCTTTCCTTGCGTTACCCTTTGCTTGCCTTGCCGTGCATTGCCTAGCCGTGCGTTGTCGTGCCTTAGCCTTGTTTCCCCTTGCCGTGCCGTTCCTTCCGTTACACTTGACTTTCTTTGCTTTCCCTTGCCTTCCTTACCTTCCGTTACTCTTTGCTTGCCTTCCGTGCATTCCCTAGCCTTGCGTTGTCGTGCCTTAGCCTTGCCTCGCCTGAACGTGCTTTCCCATGCGGTACCCTTTCCTTGCCTTGCGGTGCATTGCCTAGCCTACGTTGCCGTGCCTTAGCCTTGTTTCCCCTTGCCGTGCCGTTCCTTCCGTTACCCTTGCCTTCCCTTGCTTTCCCTTGCCTTCCTTGCGTTCCGTTACTCTTTGCTTGCTTTCCGTGCATTGCCTAGCCTTGCGTTGTCATGCCTTAGCCTTGCCTCGCCTGACCGTGCTTTCCCATGCGTTACCCTTTCCTTCCCTTCCCTGCATTGCCTAGCCTTGCGTTGTCGTGCCTTAGCCTTATCTCGCCTGACCGTGCCTTCCTTTGCTTTAAGCTTTCCTTGCATTGTCGTGCATTGCCTAGCCTTGCGTTGTCGTGCATTAGCCTTGCCTAGCCTCACCGTGCCTTGCCTTGCGTTACCCTTTCCTTGCCTTGCCGTGCATTGCCTAGCCGTGCGTTGTCGTGCCTTAGCCTTGTTTCCCCTTGCCGTGGCGTGCCTTTTGTTACACTTGCCTTGCCTGGCTTTGCCTTGCCTTCCTTTCCTTCCGTTACTCTTTCCTTGCCTTGCCGTGCATTGCCTAGCCTTGCATTGTCGTGCCTTATCCTTGCCTCACCTGACCGTGCCTTCCCCTGCGTTACCCTTTCCTTGCCTTGCCGTGCATTGCCTAGCCTTGCGTTGTCGTGCCTTAGCCTTGTTTCCCCTTGCCGTGCCGTTCCTTCCGTTACTCTTGCCTTGCCTTGCTTTCCCTTGCCTTCCTTAACTTCCGTTACTCTTTGCTTGCCTTCCGTGCATTGCCTAGCCTTGCGTTGTCGTGCCTTAGCCTTGCCTCGCCTGACCGTGCTTTCCCATGCGTAACCCTTTCCTTGCCTTGCGGTTCATTGCCTAGCGTTCGGTGTCGTGCCTTAGACTTGTTTCCCCTTGCCGTGCCGTTCCTTCCGTTACCCTTGCCGTTCCTTGCTTTTCCTTGTCTTGCTTACCTTCCGTTACAATTTGCTTGCCTTCCCTGAATTGCCTAGCCTTGCGTTGTCGTGACTTTGCCTTATCTCGCCTGACCTTGCCTTCCTTTGCTTTAAGCTTTCCTTGCATTGTCGTGCATTGCCTAGCCTTGCGTTTTCGTGCATTAGCCTTGCCTAGCCTCACCGTGCCTTGCCTTGCGTTACGCTTTGCTTGCCTTGCCGTGCATTGCCTAGCCGTGCGTTGTCGTGCCTTAGCCTTGTTTCCCCTTGCCGTGCCGTTCCTTCCGTTACACTTGCCTTTCTTTGCTTTCCCTTGCCATCCTTACCTTCCGTTACTCTTTGCTTGCCTTCCGTACATTGCCTAGCCGTGCGTTGTCGTGCCTTAGCCTTGTTTCCCCTTGCCGTGCAGTTCCTTCCGTTACCCTTGCCTTTCCTTGCTTTTCCTTGCCTTGCTTACCTTCCGTTACTCTTTGCTTCCCTTCCCTGCATTGCCTAGCCTTGCGTTGTCGTGCCTTAGCCTTATCTCGCCTGACCGTGCCTTCCTTTGCTTTAAGCTTTCCTTGCATTGTCGTGCATTGCCTAGCCTTGTGTTGTGCATTAGCCTTGCCTAGCCTCACCGTGCCTTGCCTTGCGTTACCCTTTCCTTGCCTTGCCGTGCATTGCCTAGCCGTGCGTTGTCGTGCCTTAGCCTTGTTTCCCCTTGCCGTGGCGTGCCTTTTGTTACACTTGCCTTGCCTGGCTTTGCCTTGCCTTCCTTTCCTTCCGTTACTCTTTCCTTGCCTTGCCGTGCATTGCCTAGCCTTCCATTGTCGTGCCTCATCCTTGCCTCACCTGACCGTGCCTTCCCCTGCGTTACCCTTTCCTTGCCTTGCCGTGCATTGCCTAGCGCTGCGTTGTCGTGCCTTAGCCTTGTTACCCCTTGCCGTGCCGTTCCTTCCGTTACCCTTGCCTTCCCCTGCTTTCCCTTGCCTTCCTTGCGTTCCGTTACTCTTTGCTTGCCTTCCGTGCATTGCCTAGCCTTGCGTTGTCGTGCCTTAGCCTTGCCTCGCCTGACCGTGCTTTCCCATGCGTAACCCTTTCCTTGCCTTGCGGTTCATTGCCTAGCGTTCGGTGTCGTGCCTTAGACTTGTTTCCCCTTGCCGTGCCGTTCCTTCCGTTACCCTTGCCTTTCCTTGCTTTTCCTTGTCTTCCTTACCTTCCGTTACAATTTGCTTGCCTTCCCTGCATTGCCCAGCCTTGCGTTGTCGTGCCTTACCCTTATCTCGCCTGACCCTGCCTTCCTTTCTTTTAAGCTTTCCTTGCATTTTCGTGCATTGCCTAGCCTTGCGTTGTCGTGCATTAGCCTTGCCTATCCTCACCGTGCCTTGCCATGCGTTACCCTTTGCTTGCCTTGCCGTGCATTGCCTAGCCGTGCGTTGTCGTGCCTTAGCCTTGTTTCCTCTTGCCGTGGCGTGCCTTTTGTTACACTTGCCTTGCCTGGCTTTGCTTTGCCTTCCTTTCCTTCCGTTACTCTTTCCTTGCCTTGCCGTGCATTGCCTAGCCTTGCATTTTCTTGCCGTATCCTTGCCTCACCTGACCGTGCCATCCCTTGCGTTACCCTTTCCTTGCCTTGCCGTGCATTGCCTAGCCCTGCGTTGTCGTGCCTTAGCCTTGTTACCCCTTGCCGTGCCGTTCCTTCCTTTACCCTTGCCTTCCCTTGCTTTCCCTTGCCTTCTTTGCGTTCCGTTACTCTTTGCTTCCTTTCCGTGCATTTCCTAGCCTTGCTTTGTCATGCCTTAGCCTTGCCTCGCCTGACCGTGCTTTCCCATGCGTTACCCTTTCCTTGCCTTGCCGTGCATTGCCTAGCGTTCAGTGTCGTGCCTTAGACTTGTTTCCCCTTGCCGTGCCGTTCCTTCCGTTACCCTTGCCTTCCCTTGCTTTCCCTTGCCTTCCTTGCGTTCCGTTACTCTTTGCTTGCTTTCCGTGCAATGCCTAGCCTTGCGTTGTCGTGCCTTAGCCTTGCCTCGCCTGACCGTGCTTTCCCATGAGTTACCCTTTCCTTGCCTTGCCGTGCATTGCCTAGCCTGCGTTGCCGTGCCTTAGCCTAGTTTCCCCTTGCCGTGCCGTTCCTTCCGTTACCCTTGCCTTTCCTTGCTTTCCCTTGCCTTCCTTACCTTCCGTTACTCTTTGCTTCCCTTCCGTGCATTGCCTAGCCTTGCGTTGTCGTGCCTTAGCGTTGCCTCGCCTGACCGTGCTTTCAAATGCGTTACCCTTTCCTTGCCTTGCCGTTCATTGCCTAGCGTTCGGTGTCGTGCCTTAGACTTGTTTCCCCTTGCCGTGCCGTTCCTTCCGTTACCCTGGCCTTTCCTTGCTTTTCCTTGCCTTCCTTACCTTCCGTTACTCTTTGCTTGCCTTCCGTGCATTGCCTAGCCTTGCAGTGTCGTGCCTTATGCTTGCCTCACAAGACCGTGCCTTCCCCTGCGTTACCCTTTCCTTGCCTTGCCGTGCATTGCCTAGCCGTGCGTTGTCGTGCCTTAGCCTTGTTTCCCATTGCCGTACCGTGCCTTTTGTTACACTTGCGTTGCCTTGCTTTGCCTTGCCTTCCTTTCCTTCCGTTACTCTTTCCTTGCCTTGCCGTACATTGCCTAGCCCTGCGTTGTCGTACCTTAGGCTTGTTACCCCTTGCCGTGCCGTTCCTTCCGTAACCCTTGCTTTCCCTTGCTTTCCCTTGCCTTCCTTGCGTTCCGTTACTCTTTGCTTCCCTTCCCTGCATTGCCTAGCCTTGCGTTGTCGTGCCTTAGCCTTATCTCGCCTGACCGTGCCTTCCTTTGCTTTAAGCTTTCCTTGCATTGTCGTGCATTGCCTAGCCTTGCTTTGTCGTGCATAAGCCTTGCCTAGCCTCACCGTGCCTTGCCTTGCGTTACCCTTTCCTTGCCCTGCCCTGCATTGCCTAGCCGTGCGTTGTCGTGCCTTAGCCTTGTTTCCCCTTGCCGTGGCGTGCCTTTTGTTACACTTGCCTTGCCTGGCTTTGCCTTGCCTTCCTTTCCTTCCGTTACTCTTTCCTTGCCTTGCCGTGCATTGCCTAGCCTTGCATTGTCGTGCCTTATCCTTGCCTCACCTGACCGTGCCTTCCCCTGCGTTACCCTTTCCTTGCCTTGCCGTGCATTGCCTAGCCCTGCGTTGCCGTGCTTTAGCCTTCTTACCCCTTGCCGTGCCGTTCCTTCCGTTACCCTTGCCTTCCCTTGCTTTCCCTTGCCTTCCTTGCGTTCCGTAACTCTTTGCTTGCTTTCCGTGCATTGCCTAGCCTTGCGTTGTCGTGCCTTAGCCTTGCCTCGCCTGACCGTGCTTTCCCATGCGTTACCCTTTCCTTGCCTTGCCGTTCATTGCCTAGCGTTCGGTGTCGTGCCTTAGACTTGTTTCCCCTTGCCGTGCCGTTCCTTCCGTTACCATGGCCTTTCCTTCCTTTTCCTTGCCTTGCTTACCTTCCGTTACTCTTTGCTTGCCTTCCCTGAATTTCCTAGCCTTGCGTTGTCGTGCCTTAGCCTTATATCGCCTGACCTTGCCTTCCTTTGCTTTAAGCTTTCCTTGCATTGTCGTGCATCGCCTAGCCTTGCGTTTTCGTGCATTAGCCTTGCCTAGCCTCACCGTGCCTTTCCTTGCGTTACCCTTTGATTGCCTTGCCGTGCATTGCCTAGCCGTGCGTTGTCGTGCCTTAGCCTTGTTTCCCCTTGCCGTGCCGTTCCTTCCGTTACACTTGCCTTTCTTTGCTTTCCCTTGCCTTCCTTACCTTCCGTTACTCTTTGCTTGCCTTCCGTGCATTCCCTAGCCTTGCGTTGTCGTGCCTTAGCCTTGCCTCGCCTGAACGTGCTTTCCCATGCGGTACCCTTTCCTTGCCTTGCGGTGCATTGCCTAGCCTACGTTGTCGTGCCTTAGACTTGTTTCCCCTTGCCGTGCCGTTCCTTCCGTTACCCTTGCCTTCCCTTGCTTTCCCTTGCCTTCCTTGATTTCCGTTACTCTTTGCTTGCCTTCCGTGCATTGCCTAGCCTTGCGTTGTCATGCCTTAGCCTTGCATCGCCTGACCGTGCTTTCCCATGAGTTACCCTTTCCTTGCCTTGCCGTGCATTGCCTAGCCTGCGTTGCCGTGCCTTAGCCTTGTTTCCCCTTGCCGTGCCGTTCCTTCCGTTACCCTTGCCTTTCCTTGCTTTTCCATGCCTTGCTTACATTCCGTTACACTTTGCTACCATTCCCTGTATTGCCTAGCCTTGCGTTGTCGTGCCTTAGCCTTATCTCGCCTGACGGTGCCTTCCTTTGCTTTAAGCTTTCCTTGCATTGTCGTGCATTGCCTAGCCTTGTGTTGTCGTGCATTAGCCTTGCCTAGCCTCACCGTGCCTTGCCTTGCGTTACCCTTTCCTTGCCTTGCCGTGCATTGCCTAGCCGTGCGTTGTCGTGCCTTAGCCTTGTTTCCCCTTGCCGTGGCGTGCCTTTTGTTACACTTGCCTTGCCTGGCTTTGCCTTGCCTTCCTTTCCTTCCGTTACTCTTTCCTTGCCTTGCCGTGCATTGCCTAGCCTTGCATTGTCGTGCCTTATCCTTGCCTCACCTGACCGTGCCTTCCCCTGCGTTACCCTTTCCTTGCCTTGCCGTGCATTGCCTAGCCTTGCGTTGTCGTGCCTTAGCCTTCTTACCCCTTGCCGTGCCGTTCCTTCCGTTACCCTTGCCTTCCCTTGCTTTCCCTTCCCTTCCTTGCGTTCCGTTACTCTTTGCTTGCTTTCCGTGCATTGCCTAGCCTTGCGTTGTCATGCCTTAGCCTTGCCTCGCCTGACCGTGCTTTCCCATGCGTTACCCTTTCCTTGCCTTGCCGTGCATTGCCTAGCGTGCGTTGTCGTGCCTTAGCCTTGTTTCCCCTTGCCGTGCCGTTCCTTCCTTTACACTTGCCTTTCCTTGCTTTCCCTTGCCTTCCTTAACTTCCGTTACTCTTTGCTTGCCTTCCGTGCATTGCTTAGCCTTGCGTTGTCGTGCCTTAGCCTTGCCTCGCCTGACCGTGCTTTCCCATGCGTTACCCTTTCCTTGCCTTGCCGTGCATTGCCTAGCCGTGCGTTGTCGTGCCTTAGCCTTGTTTCCCCTTGCCGTGCCGTTCCTTCCGTTACCCTTGCCGTTCCTTGCTTTTCCTTGTCTTGCTTACCTTCCGTTACAATTTGCTTGCCTTCCCTTAATTGCCTAGCCTTGCGTTGTCGTGCCTTTGCCTTACCTCGCCTGACCTTGCCTTCCTTTGCTTTAAGCTTTCCTTGCATTGTCGTGCATTGCCTAGCCTTGCGTTTTCGTGCATTAGCCTTGCCTAGCCTCACCGTGCCTTGCCTTGCGTTACGCTTTGCTTGACTTGCCGTGCATTGCCTAGCCGTGCGTTGTCGTGCCTTAGCCTTGTTTCCCCTTGCCGTGCCGTTCCTTCCGTTACACTTGCCTTTCTTTGCTTTCCCTTGCCATCCTTACCTTCCGTTACTCTTTGCTTGCCTTCCGTGCATTGCCTAGCCGTGCGTTGTCGTGCCTTAGCCTTGTTTCCCCTTGCCGTGCAGTTCCTTCCGTTACCCTTGCCTTTCCTTGCTTTTCCTTGCCTTGCTTACCTTCCGTTACTCTTTGCTTCCCTTCCCTGCATTGCCCAGCCTTGCGTTGTCGTGCCTTAGCCTTATCTCGCCTGACCGTGCCTTCCTTTGCTTTAAGCTTTCCTTGCATTGTCGTGCATTGCCTAGCCTTGTGTTGTGCATTAGCCTTGCCTAGCCTCACCGTGCCTTGCCCTTGCTTTACCCTTTCCTTGCCTTGCCGTGCATTGCCTAGCCGTGCGTTGTCGTGCCTTAGCCTTGTTTCCCCTTGCCGTGGCGTGCCTTTTGTTACACTTGCCTTGCCTGGCTTCGCCTTGCCTTCCTTTCCTTCCGTTACTCTTTCCTTGCCTTGCAGTGCATTGCCTAGCCTTGCATTGTCGTGCCTCATCCTTGCCTCACCTGAACGTGCCTTCCCCTGCGTTACCCTTTCCTTGCCTTGCCGTGCATTGCCTAGCCCTGCGTTGTCGTGCCTTAGCCTTCTTACCCCTTGCCGTGCCGTTCCTTCCGTTACCCTTGCCTTCCCTTGCTTTCCCTTGCCTTCCTTGCGTTCCGTTACTCTTTGCTTGCTTTCCGTGCATTGCCTAGCCTTGCGTTGTCATGCCTTAGCCGTGCCTCGCCTGACCGTGCTTTCCCATGCGTTACCCTTTCCTTGCCTTGCCGTGCATTGCCTAGCGTGCGTTGTCGTGCCTTAGCCTTGTTTCCCCTTGCCGTGCCGTTCCTTCCGTTACACTTGCCTTTCCTTGCTTTCACTTGCCTTCCTTAACTTCCGTTACTCTTTGCTTGCCTTCCGTGCATTGCCTAGCCTCGCGTTGCCGTGCCTTAGGCTTGCCTCGCCTGACCGTGCTTTCCCATGCGTAACCCTTTCCTTGCCTTGCGGTTCATTGCCTAGCGTTCGGTGTCGTGCCTTAGACTTGTTTCCCCTTGCCGTGCCGTTCCTTCCGTTACCCTTGCCTTTCCTTGCTTTTCCTTGTCTTGCTTACCTTCCGTTACAATTTGCTTGCCTTCCCTGCATTGCCCAGCCTTGCGTTGTCGTGCCTTAGCCTTATCTCGCCTGACCCTGCCTTCCTTTCCTTTAAGTTTCCTTGCATTGTCGTGCATTGCCTAGCCTTGCGTTGTCGTGCATTAGCCTTGCCTAGCCTCACCGTGCCTTGCCTTGCGTTACCCTTTGCTTGCCTTGCCGTGCATTGCCTAGCCGTGCGTTGTCGTGCCTTAGCGTTGTTTCCCCTTGCCGTGGCGTGCCTTTTGTTACACTTACTTGCCTGGTTTTGCCTTGCCCTCCTTTCCTTCCGTTACTCTTTCCTTGCCTTGCCGTGCATTGCCTAGCCTTGCATTGTCGTGCCTTATCCTTGCCTCACCTGACCGTGCCTTCCCCTGCGTTACCCTTTCCTTGCCTTGCCGTGCATTGCCTAGCCCTGCGTTGTCGTGCCTTAGCGTTGTTACCCCTTGCCGTGCCGTTCCTTCCGTTACCCTTGCCTTCCCTTGCTTTCCCTTGCCTTCCTTGCGTTCCGTTACTCTTTGCTTGCTTTCCGTGCATTTCCTAGCCTTGCGTTGTCATGCCTTAGCCTTGCCTCGACTGACCGTGCTTTCCCATGCGTTACCCTTTCCTTGCCTTGCCGTGCATTGCCTAGCGTACGTTGTCGTGCCTTAGCCTTGTTTCCCCTTGCCGTGCCGTTCCTTCCGTTACCCTTGCCTTTCCTTGCTTTTCCTTGCCTTGCTTACCTTCCGTTACCCTTTGCTTGCCTTCCCTGAATTGCCTAGCCTTGCGTTGTTGTGCCTTTGCCTTATCTCGCCTGACCTTGCCTTCCTTTGCTTTAAGCTTTCCTTGCATTGTCGTTCATTGCCTAGCCTGGCGTTTTCGTGCATTAGCCTTGCCTAGCCTCACCGTGCCTTGCCTTGCGTTACCCTTTGCTTGCCTTGCCGTGCATTGCCTAGCCGTGCGTTGTCGTGCCTTAGCCTTGTTTCCCCTTGCCGTGCCGTTCCTTCCGTTACCCTGGCCTTTCCTTCCTTTTCCTTGCCTTCCTTACCTTCCGTTACTCTTTGCTTCCCTTCCCTGCATTGCCTAGCCTTGCGTTGTCGTGCCTTAGCCTTATCTCGCCTGACCGTGCCTTCCTTTCCTTTAAGCTTTCCTTGCATTGTCGTGCATTGCCTAGCCTTTTGTTGTGCATTAGCCTTGCCTAGCCTCACCGTGCCTTGCCTTGCGTTACCCTTTCCTTGCCTTGCCGTGCATTGCCTAGCCGTGCGTTGTCGTGCCTTAGCCTTGTTTCCCCTTGCCGTGGCGTGCCTTTTGTTACACTTGCCTTGCCTGGCGTTGCCTTGCCTTCCTTTCCTTCCGTTACTCTTTCCTTGCCTTGCCGTGCATTGCCTAGCGTGCGTTGTCGTGCCTTAGCCTTGTTTCCCCTTGCCGGGCCGTTCCTACCGTTACACTTGCCTTTCCTTGCTTTCCCTTGCCTTCCTTACCTTCCGTTACTCTTTGCTTGCCTTCCGTGCATTGCCTAGCCTTGCAGTGTCGTGCCTTATGCTTGCCTCACCAGACCGTGCCTTCCCCTGCGTTACCCTTTCCTTGCCTTGCCGTGCATTGCGTAGCCGTGCGTTGTCGTGCCTTAGCCTTGTTTCCCCTTGCCGTGGCGTGCCTTTTGTTACACTTGCCTTGCATGGCTTTGCATTGCCTTCCTTTCCTTCCGTTACTCTTTCCTTGCCTTGCCGTGCATTGCCTAGCCTTGCATTGTCGTGCCTTATCCTTGCTTCACCTGACCGTGCCTTCCCCTGCGTTACCCTTTCCTTTCCTTGCCGTGCATTGCCTAGCCCTGCATTGTCGTGCCTTAGCCTTCTTACCCCTTGCCGTGCCGTTCCTTCCGTTACCCTTGCCTTCCCTTGCTTTCCCTTGCCTTCCTTGCGTTCCGTTACACTTTGCTTGCTTTCCGTGCATTGCCTAGCCTTGCGTTGTCATGCCTTAGCCTTGCCTCGCCTGAACGTGTTTTCCCATGCGTTACCCTTTCCTTGCCTTGCCGTGCATTGCCTAGCGTGCGTTGTCGTGCCTTAGCGTTGTTTCCCCTTGCCGTGCCGTTCCTTCCGTTACCCTGGCCTTTCCTTCCTTTTCCTTGCCTAGCTTACCTTCCGTTACTCTTTGCTTGCCTTCCCTGAATTTCCTAGCCTTTCGTTGTCGTGCCTTAGCCTTATCTCGCCTGACCTTGCCTTCCTTTGCTTTAAGCTTTCCTTGTATTGTCGTGCATCGCCTAGAATTGCGTTTTCATGCATTAGCCTTGCCTAGCCTCACCGTGCCTTTCCTTGCGATACCCTTTGCTTGCCTTGCCGTGCATTGCCTAGCCGTGCGTTGTCGTGCCTTAGCCTTGTTTCCCCTTGCCGTGCCGTTCCTTCCGTTACACTTGCCTTTCTTTGCTTTCCCTTGCCTTCCTTACCTTCCGTTACTCTTTGCTTGCCTTCCGTGCATTGCCTAGCCTTGCATTGTCGTGCCTTAGCCTTGCCTCGCCTGAACGTGCTTTCCCATGCGGTTCCCTTTCCTTGCCTTGCCGTGCATTGCCTAGCCTACGTTGCCGTGCCTTAGCCTTGTTTCCCCTTGCCGTGCCGTTCCTTCCGTTACCCTTGCCTTCCCTTGCTTTCCCTTGCCTTCCTTGCTTTCCGTTACTCTTTGCTTGCTTTCCGTGCATTGCCTAGCCTTGCGTTGTCATGCCTTAGCCTTGCCTCGCCTGACCGTGCTTTCCCATGAGTTACCCTTTCCTTGCCTTGCCGTGCATTGCCTAGCCTGCGTTGCCGTGCCTTAGCCTTGTTTCCCCTTGCCGTGCCGTTCCTTCCGTTACCCTTGCCTTTCCTTGATTTTCCTTGCCTTGCTTACCTTCCGTTACTCTTTGCTTCCCTTCCCTGCATTGCCTAGCCTTGCGTTGTCGTGCCTCAGCCTTATCTCGCCTGACCTTGCCTGCCTTTGCTTTAAGCTTTCCTTGCATTGTCGTGCATCGCCTAGCCTTGCGTTTTCATGCATTAGCCTTGCCTAGCCTCACCGTGCCTTGCCTTGCGTTACCCTTTCCTTGCCTTGCCGTGCATTGCCTAGCCGTGCGTTGTCGTGCCTTAGCCTTGTTTCCCCTTGCCGTGGCGTGCCTTTTGTTACACTTGCCTTGCCTGGCTTTGCATTGCCTTCCTTTCCTTCCGTTACTCTTTCCTTGCCTTGCCGTGCATTGCCTAGCCTTGCATTATCGTGCCTTATCCTTGCTTCACCTGACCGTGCCTTCCCCTGCGTTACCCTTTCCTTTCCTTGCCGTGCATTGCCTAGCCCTGCATTGTCGTGCCTTAGCCTACTTACCCCTTGCCGTGCCGTTCCTTCCGTTACCCTTGCATTCCCTTGCTTTCCCTTGCCTTCCTTGCGTTCCGTTACTCTTTGCTTGCTTTCCGTGCATTGCCTAGCCTTGCGTTGTCATGCCTTAGCCTTGCCTCGCCTGACCGTGCTTTCCCATGAGTTACCCTTTCCTTGCCTTGCCGTGCATTGCCTAGCCTGCGTTGCCGTGCCTTAGCCTTGTTTCCCCTTGCCGTGCCGTTCCTTCCGTTACCCTGGCATTTCCTTCCTTTTCCTTGCCTAGCTTACCTTCCGTTACTCTTTGCTTCCCTTCCCTGCATTGCCTAGCCTTGCGTTGTCGTGCCTTAGCCTTATCTCGCCTGACCTTGCCTGCCTTTGCTTTAAGCTTTCCTTGCATTGTCGTGCATCGCCTAGCCTTGCGTTTTCATGCATTAGCCTTGCCTAGCCTCACCGTGCCTTGCCTTGCGTTACCCTTTCCTTGCCTTGCCGTGCAATGCCTAGCCGTGCGTTGTCGTGCCTTAGCCTTGTTTCCCCTTGCCGTGGCGTGCCTTTTGTTACACTTGCCTTGCCTGGATTTGCCTTGCCTTCCTTCCGTTCCGTTACTCTTTGCTTGCTTTCCGTGCATTGCCTAGCCTTGCGTTGTCGTGCCTTAGCCTTGCCTCGCCTGACCGTGCTTTCCCATGCGTTACCCTTTCCTTGCCTTGCCGTGCATTGCCTAGCGTGCGTTGTCGTGCCTTAGCCTTGTTTCCCCTTGCCGGGCCGTTCCTTCCGTTATACTTGCCTTTCCTTGCTTTCCCTTGCCTTCCTTACCTTCCGTTACTCTTTGCTTGCCTTCCGTGCATTGCCTACCCTTGCGTTATCGTGCCTTACCCTTGCCTCGCCTGACCGTGCTTTCCCATGCGTTACCCTTTCCTTGCCTTGCCGTTCATTCCCTAGCGTTCGGTGTCGTGCCTTAGACTTGTTTCCCCTTGCCGTGCCGTTCCTTCCGTTACCCTTGCCTTTCCTTGGTTTTCCTTGCCTTGCTTACCTTCCGTTACCCTTTGCTTTCCTTCCCTGAATTGCCTAGCCTTGCGTTGTCGTGCCTTTGCCTTATCTCGCCTGACCTTGCCTTCCTTTGCTTTAAGCTTTCCTTGCATTGTCGTGCGTTGCCTAGCCTTGCGTTTTCGTGCATTAGCCTTGCCTAGCCTCACCGTGCCTTGCCTTGCGTTACCCTTTGTTTGCCTTGCCGTGCATTGCCTAGCCGTACGTTGTCGTGCCTTAGCCTTGTTACCCCTTACCGTGCCGTTGCTTCCTTTACCCTTGCCTTCCCTTGCTTTCCCTTGCCTTCCTTGCGTTCCGTTACTCTTTGCTTCATTTCCGTGCATTGCCTAGCCTTGCTTTGTCATGCCTTAGCCTTGCCTCGCCTGACCGTGCTTTCCCATGCGTTACCCTTTCCTTGCCTTGCCGTGCATTGCCTAGCGTGCGTTGTCGTGCCTTAGCCTTGTTTCCCCTTGCCGGGCCGTTCCTACCGTTACACTTGCCTTTCCTTGCTTTCCCTTGCCTTCCTTACCTTCCGTTACTCTTTGCTTGCCTTCCGTGCATTGCCTAGCCTTGCAGTGTCGTGCCTTATGCTTGCCTCACCAGACCGTGCCTTCCCCTGCGTTACCCTTTCCTTGCCTTGCCGTGCATTGCCTAGCCGTGCGTTGTCGTGCCTTAGCCTTGTTTCCCCTTGCCGTGGCGTGCCTTTTGTTACACTTGCCTTGCCTGGCTTTGCCTTGCCTTCCTTTCCTTCCGTTACTCTTTCCTTGCCTTGCCGTGCATTGCCTAGCCTTACATTGTCGTGCCTTATCCTTGCTTCACCTGACCGTGCCTTCCCCTGCGTTACCCTTTCCTTTCCTTGCCGTGCATTGCCTAGCCCTGCATTGTCGTGCCTTAGCCTTCTTACCCCTTGCCGTGCCGTTCCTTCCGTTACCATTGCCTTCCCTTGCTTTCCCTTGCCTTCCTTGCGTTCCGTTACTCTTTGCTTGCTTTCCGTGCATTGCCTAGCCTTGCGTTGTCATGCCTTAGCCTTGCCTCGCCTGAACGTGTTTTCCCATGCGTTACCCTTTCCTTGCCTTGCCGTGCATTGCCTAGCGTGCGTTGTCGTGCCTTAGCGTTGTTTCCCCTTGCCATGCCGTTCCTTCCGTTACCCTGGCCTTTCCTTCCTTTTCCTTGCCTAGCTTACCTTCCGTTACTCTTTGCTTGCCTTCCCTGAATTTCCTAGCCTTTCGTTGTCGTGCCTTAGCCTTATCTCGCCTGACCTTGCCTTCCTTTGCTTTAAGCTTTCCTTGTATTGTCGTGCATCGCCTAGCCTTGCGTTTTCATGCATTAGCCTTGCCTAGCCTCACCGTGCCTTTCCTTGCGATACCCTTTGCTTGCCTTGCCGTGCATTGCCTAGCCGTGCGTTGTCGTGCCTTAGCCTTGTTTCCCCTTGCCGTGCCGTTCCTTCCGTTACACTTGCCTTTCTTTGCTTTCCCTTGCCTTCCTTACCTTCCGTTACTCTTTGCTTGCCTTCCGTGCATTGCCTAGCCTTGCGTTGTCGTGCCTTAGCCTTGCCTCGCCTGAACGTGCTTTCCCATGCGGTACCCTTTCCTTGCCTTGCCGTGCATTGCCTAGCCTACGTTGCCGTGCCTTAGCCTTGTTTCCCCTTGCCGTGCCGTTCCTTCCGTTACCCTTGCCTTCCCTTGCTTTCCCTTGCCTTCCTTGCTTTCCGTTACTCTTTGCTTGCTTTCCGTGCATTGCCTAGCCTTGCGTTGTCATGCCTTAGCCTTGCCTCGCCTGACCGTGCTTTCCCATGAGTTACCCTTTCCTTGCCTTGCCGTGCATTGCCTAGCCTGCGTTGCCGTGCCTTAGCCTTGTTTCCCCTTGCCGTGCCGTTCTTCCGTTACCCTTGCCTTTCCTTGATTTTCCTTGCCTTGCTTACCTTCCGTTACTCTTTGCTTCCCTTCCCTGCATTGCCTAGCCTTGCGTTGTCGTGCCTTAGCCTTATCTCGCCTGACCTTGCCTTCCTTTGCTTTAAGCTTTCCTTGCATTGTCGTGCATCGCCTAGCCTTGCGTTTTCATGCATTAGCCTTGCCTAGCCTCACCGTGCCTTGCCTTTCGTTACCCTTTCCTTGCCTTGCCGTGCATTGCCTAGCCGTGCGTTGTCGTGCCTTAGCCTTGTTTCCCCTTGCCGTGGCGTGCCTTTTGTTATACTTGCCTTGCCTGGCTTTGCCTTGCCTTCCTTTCCTTCCGTTACTCTTTCCTTGCCTTGCCGTGCATTGCCTAGCCTTGCATTGTCGTGCCTTATCCTTGCCTCACCTGACCGTGCCTTCCCCTGCGTTACCCTTTCCTTGCCTTGCCGTGCATTTCCTAGCCCTGCGTTGTCGTGCCTTAGCCTTGTTACCCCTTGCCGTGCCGTTCCTTCCGTTACCCTTGCCTTCCCTTGCTTTCCCTTGCCTTCCTTCCGTTCCGTTACTCTTTGCTTGCTTTCCGTGCATTGCCTAGCCTTGCGTTGTCATGCCTTAGCCTTGCCTCGCCTGACCGTGCTTTCCCATGCGTTACCCTTTCCTTGCCTTGCCGTGCATTGCCTAGCGTGCGTTGTCGTGCCTTAGCCTTGTTTCCCCTTGCCGTGCCGTTCCTTCCGTTATACTTCCCTTTCCTTGCTTTCCCTTGCCTTCCTTACCTTCCGTTACTCTTTGCTTGCCTTCCGTGCATTGCCTAGCCTTGCGTTGTCGTGCCTTAGCCTTGCCTCGCCTGACCGTGCTTTCCCATGCGTTACCCTTTCCTTGCCTTGCCGTTCATTCCCTAGCGTTCGGTGTCGTGCCTTAGACTTGTTTCCCCTTGCCGTGCCGTTCCTTCCGTTATCCTTGCCTTTCTTTGCTTTTCCTTGCCTTGGTTACCTTCCGTTACCCTTTGCTTGCCTTCCCTGAATTGCCTAGCCTTGCGTTGTCGTGCCTTTGCCTTATCTCGCCTGACCTTGCCTTCCTTTGCTTTAAGCTTTCCTTGCATTGTCGTGCGTTGCCTAGCCTTGCGTTTTCGTGCATTAGCCTTGCCTAGCCTCACCGTGCCTTGCCTTGCGTTACCCTTTGTTTGCCTTGCCGTGCATTGCCTAGCCGTGCGTTGTCGTGCCTTAGCCTTGTTTCCCCTTGCCGTGCCGTTCCTTCCGTTACACTTGCCTTTCTTTGCTTTCCCTTGCCTTCTTTACCTTCCGTTACTCTTTGCTTGCCTTCCGTGCATTGCCTAGCCTTGCGTTGTCGTGCCTTAGCCTTGCCTCGCCTGAACGTGCTTTCCCATGCGGTACCCTTTCCTTGCCTTGCCGTGCATTGCCTAGCCTACGTTGCCGTGCCTTAGCCTTGTTTCCCCTTGCCGTGCCGTTCCTTCCGTTACCCTTGCCTTCCCTTGCTTTCCCTTGCCTTCCTTGCGTTCCGTTACTCTTTGCTTCCTTTCCGTGCATTGCCTAGCCTTGCGTTGTCATGCCTTAGCCTTGCCTCGCCTGACCGTGCTTTCCCATGCGTTACCCTTTCCTTGCCTTGCCGTGCATTGCCTAGCGTGCGTTGTCGTGCCTTAGCCTTGTTTCCCCTTGCCGGGCCGTTCCTACCGTTACACTTGCCTTTCCTTGCTTTCCCTTGCCTTCCTTACCTTCCGTTACTCTTTGCTTGCCTTCCGTGCATTGCCCAGCCTTGCAGTGTCGTGCGTTATGCTTGCCTCACCAGACCGTGCCTTCCCCTGCGTTACCCTTTCCTTGCCTTGCCGTGCATTGCCTAGCCGTGCGTTGTCGTGCCTTAGCCTTGTTTCCCCTTGCCGTGGCGTGCCTTTTGTTACACTTGCCTTGCCTGGCTTTGCATTGCCTTCCTTTCCTTCCGTTACTCTTTCCTTGCCTTGCCGTGCATTGCCTAGCCTTGCATTGTCGTGCCTTATCCTTGCTTCACCTGACCGTGCCTTCCCCTGCGTTACCCTTTCCTTTCCTTGCCGTGCATTGCCTAGCCCTGCATTGTCGTGCCTTAGCCTTCTTACCCCTTGCCGTGCCGTTCCTTCCGTTACCCTTGCCTTCCCTTGCTTTCCCTTGCCTTCCTTCCGTTCCGTTACTCTTTGCTTGCTTTCCGTGCATTGCCTAGCCTTGCGTTGTCATGCCTTAGCCTTGCCTCGCCTGAACGTGCTTTCCCATGCGTTACCCTTTCCTTGCCTTGCCGTGCATTGCCTAGCGTGCGTTGTCGTGCCTTAGCGTTGTTTCCCCTTGCCGTGCCGTTCCTTCCGTTACCCTGGCCTTTCCTTCCTTTTCCTTGCCTAGCTTACCTTCCGTTACTCTTTGCTTGCCTTCCCTGAATTTCCTAGCCTTTCGTTGTCGTGCCTTAGCCTTATCTCGCCTGACCTTGCCTTCCTTTGCTTTAAGCTTTCCTTGTATTTTCGTGCATCGCCTAGCCTTGCGTTTTCATGCATTAGCCTTGCCTAGCCTCACCGTGCCTTTCCTTGCGATACCCTTTGCTTGCCTTGCCGTGCATTGCCTAGCCGTGCGTTGTCGTGCCTTAGCCTTGTTTCCCCTTGCCGTGCCGTTCCTTCCGTTACACTTGCCTTTCTTTGCTTTCCCTTGCCTTCCTTACCTTCCGTTACTCTTTGCTTGCCTTCCGTGCATTGCCTAGCCTTGCGTTGTCGTGCCTTAGCCTTGCCTCGCCTGAACGTGCTTTCCCATGCGGTACCCTTTCCTTGCCTTGCCGTGCATTGCCTAGCCTACGTTGCCGTGCCTTAGCCTTGTTTCCCCTTGCCGTGCCGTTCCTTCCGTTACCCTTGCCTTCCCTTGCTTTCCCTTGCCTTCCTTGCTTTCCGTTACACTTTGCTTGCTTTCCGTGCATTGCCTAGCCTTGCGTTGTCGTGCCTTAGCGTTGCCTCCCCTGACCGTGCTTTCCCATGCGTTACCCTTTCCTTGCCTTGCCGTGCATTGCCTTGCCTGCGTTGCCGTGCCTTAGCCTTGTTTCCCCTTGCCGTGCCGTTCCTTCCGTTACCCTTGCCTTTCCTTGCTTTTCCTTGCCTTGCTTACCTTCCGTTACTCTTTGCTTCCCTTCCCTGCATTGCCTAGCCTTGCGTTGTGGTGCCTTAGCCTTATCTCGCCTGACCTTGCCTTCCTTTGCTTTAAGCTTTCCTTGCATTGTCGTGCATCGCCTAGCCTTGCGTTTTCATGCATTAGCCTTGCCTCGCCTCACCGTGCCTTGCCTTGCGTTACCCTTTCCTTGCCTTGCCGTGCATTGCCTAGCCGTGCGTTGTCGTGCCTTAGCCTTGTTTCCCCTTGCCGTGCCGTTCCTTCCGTTACCCTTGCCTTCCCTTGCTTTCCCTTGCCTTCCTTGCGTTCCGTTACTCTTTGCTTCCTTTCCGTGCATTGCCTAGCCTTGCGTTGTCGTGCCTTAGCCTTGCCTCGCCTGACCGTGCTTTCCCATGCGTTACCCTTTCCTTGCCTTGCCGTGCATTGCCTAGCGTGCGTTGTCGTGCCTTAGCCTTGTTTCCCCTTGCCGGGCCGTTCCTACCGTTACACTTGCCTTTCCTTGCTTTCCCTTGCCTTCCTTACCTTCCGTTACTCTTTGCTTGCCTTCCGTGCATTGCCCAGCCTTGCAGTGTCGTGCCTTATGCTTGCCTCACCAGACCGTGCCTTCCCCTGCGTTACCCTTTCCTTGCCTTGCCGTGCATTGCCTAGCCGTGCGTTGTCGTGCCTTAGCCTTGTTTCCCCTTGCCGTGGCGTGCCTTTTGTTACACTTGCCTTGCCTGGCTTTGCATTGCCTTCATTTCCTTCCGTTACTCTTTCCTTGCCTTGCCGTGCATTGCCTAGCCTTGCATTGTCGTGCCTTATCCTTGCTTCACCTGACCGTGCCTTCCCCTGCGTTACCCTTTCCTTTCCTTGCCGTGCATTGCCTAGCCCTGCATTGTCGTGCCTTAGCCTTCTTACCCCTTGCCGTGCCGTTCCTTCCGTTACCCTTGCCTTCCCTTGCTTTCCCTTGCCTTCCTTCCGTTCCGTTACTCTTTGCTTGCTTTCCGTGCATTGCCTAGCCTTGCGTTGTCATGCCTTAGCCTTGCCTCGCCTGAACGTGCTTTCCCATGCGTTACCCTTTCCTTGCCTTGCCGTGCATTGCCTAGCGTGCGTTGTCGTGCCTTAGCGTTGTTTCCCCTTGCCGTGCCGTTCCTTCCGTTACCCTGGCCTTTCCTTCCTTTTCCTTGCCTAGCTTACCTTCCGTTACTCTTTGCTTGCCTTCCCTGAATTTCCTAGCCTTTCGTTGTCGTGCCTTAGCCTTATCTCGCCTGACCTTGCCTTCCTTTGCTTTAAGCTTTCCTTGTATTGTCGTGCATCGCCTAGCCTTGCGTTTTCATGCATTAGCCTTGCCTAGCCTCACCGTGCCTTTCCTTGCGATACCCTTTGCTTGCCTTGCCGTGCATTGCCTAGCCGTGCGTTGTCGTGCCTTAGCCTTGTTTCCCCTTGCCGTGCCGTTCCTTCCGTTACACTTGCCTTTCTTTGCTTTCCCTTGCCTTCCTTACCTTCCGTTACTCTTTGCTTGCCTTCCGTGCATTGCCTAGCCTTGCGTTGTCGTGCCTTAGCCTTGCCTCGCCTGAACGTGCTTTCCCATGCGGTACCCTTTCCTTGCCTTGCCGTGCATTGCCTAGCCTACGTTGCCGTGCCTTAGCCTTGTTTCCCCTTGCCGTGCCGTTCCTTCCGTTACCCTTGCCTTCCCTTGCTTTCCCTTGCCTTCCTTGCTTTCCGTTACACTTTGCTTGCTTTCCGTGCATTGCCTAGCCTTGCGTTGTCATGCCTTAGCCTTGCCTCGCCTGACCGTGCTTTCCCATGAGTTACCCTTTCCTTGCCTTGCCGTGCATTGCCTAGCCTGCGTTGCCGTGCCTTAGCCTTGTTTCCCCTTGCCGTGCCGTTCTTCCGTTACCCTTGCCTTTCCTTGCTTTTCCTTGCCTTGCTTACCTTCCGTTACTCTTTGCTTCCCTTCCCTGCATTGCCTAGCCTTGCGTTGTGGTGCCTTAGCCTTATCTCGCCTGACCTTGCCTTCCTTTGCTTTAAGCTTTCCTTGCATTGTCGTGCATCGCCTAGCCTTGCGTTTTCATGCATTAGCCTTGCCTCGCCTCACCGTGCCTTGCCTTGCGTTACCCTTTCCTTGCCTTGCCGTGCATTGCCTAGCCGTGCGTTGTCGTGCCTTAGCCTTGTTTCCCCTTGCCGTGGCGTGCCTTTTGTTACACTTGCCTTGCCTGGCTTTGCCTTGCCTTCCTTTCCTTCCGTTACTCTTTCCTTGCCTTGCCGTGCATTGCCTAGCCTTGCATTGTCGTGCCTTATCCTTGCCTCACCTGACCGTGCCTTCCCCTGCGTTACCCTTTCCTTGCCTTGCCGTGCATTGCCTAGCCCTGCGTTGTCGTGCCTTAGCCTTGTTGCCCCTTGCCGGGCCGTTCCTTCCGTTATACTTGCCTTTCCTTGCTTTCCCTTGCCTTCCTTACCTTCCGTTACTCTTTGCTTGCCTTCCGTGCATTGCCTAGCCTTGCGTTGTCGTGCCTTACCCTTGCCTCGCCTGACCGTGCTTTCCCATGCGTTACCCTTTCCTTGCCTTGCCGTTCATTCCCTAGCGTTCGGTGTCGTGCCTTAGATTTGTTTCCCCTTGCCGTGCCGTTCCATCCGTTACACTTGCCTTTCCTTGGTTTTCCTTGCCTTGCTTACCTTCCGTTACCCTTTGCTTTCCTTCCCTGAATTGCCTAGCCTTGCGTTGTCGTGCCTTTGCCTTATCTCGCCTGACCTTGCCTTCCTTTGTTTAAGCTTTCCTTGCATTGTCGTGCGTTGCCTAGCCTTGCGTTTTCGTGCATTAGCCTTGCCTAGCCTCACCGTGCCTTGCCTTGCGTTACCCTTTGTTTGCCTTGCCGTGCATTGCCTAGCCGTGCGTTGTCGTGCCTTAGCCTTGTTTCCCCTTGCCGTGCCGTTCCTTCCGTTACACTTGCCTTTCTTTGCTTTCCCTTGCCTTCTTTACCTTCCGTTACTCTTTGCTTGCCTTCCGTGCATTGCCTAGACCTGCGTTGTCGTGCCTTAGCCTTGCCTCGCCTGAACGTGCTTTCCCATGCGGTACCCTTTCCTTGCCTTGCCGTGCATTGCCTAGCCTACGTTGCCGTGCCTTAGCCTTGTTTCCCCTTGCCGTGCCGTTCCTTCCGTTACCCTTGCCTTCTCTTGCTTTCCCTTGCCTTCCTTGCTTTCCGTTACTCTTTGCTTGCTTTCCGTGCATTGCCTAGCCTTGCGTTGTCATGCCTTAGCCTTGCCTCGCCTGACCGTGCTTTCCCATGAGTTACCCTTTCCTTGCTTTGCCGTGCATTGCCTAGCCTGCGTTGCCGTGCCTTACCCTTGTTTCCCCTTGCCGTGCCGTTCCTTCCCTTACCCTTGCCTTTCCTTGCTTTTCCTTGCCTTGCTTACCTTCCGTTACTCTTTGCTTCCCTTCCCTCCATTGCCTAGCCTTGCGTTGTCGTGCCTTAGCCTTGTTTCCCCTTTGCTGGCCGTTCCTACCGTTACACTTGCCTTTCCTTGCTTTCCCTTGCCTTCCTTACCTTCCGTTACACTTTGCTTGCCTTCCGTGCATTGCCTAGCCTTGCAGTGTCGTGCCTTATGCTTGCCTCACCAGACCGTGCCTTCCCCTGCGTTACCCTTTCCTTGCCTTGCCGTGCATTGCCTAGCCGTGCGTTGTCGTGACTTAGCCTTGTTTCCCCTTGCCGTGGCGTGCCTTTTGTTACACTTGCCTTGCCTGGCTTTGCATTGCCTTCCTTTCCTTCCGTTACTCTTTCCTTGCCTTGCCGTGCATTGCCTAGCCTTGCATTGTCGTGCCTTATCCTTGCTTCACCTGACCGTGCCTTCCCCTGCGTTACCCTTTCCTTGCCTTGCCGTGCATTGCCTAGCCCTGCATTGTCGTGCCTTAGCCTTCTTACCCCTTGCCGTGCCGTTCCTTCCGTTACCCTTGCCCTCCCTTGCTTTCCCTTGCCTTCCTTGTGTTCCGTTACTCTTTGCTTGCTTTCCGTGCATTGCCTAGCCTTGCGTTGTTATGCCTTAGCCTTGCCTCGCCTGAACGTGCTTTCCCATGCGTTACCCTTTCCTTGCCTTGCCGTGCATTGCCTAGCGTGCGTTGTCGTGCCTTAGCGTTGTTTCCCCTTGCCGTGCCGTTCCTTCCGTTACCCTGGCCTTTCCTTCCTTTTCCTTGCCTAGCTTACCTTCCGTTACTCTTTGCTTGCCTTCCCTGAATTTCCTAGCCTTTCGTTGTCGTGCCTTAGCCTTATCTCGCCTGACCTTGCCTTCCTTTGCTTTAAGCTTTCCTTGTATTGTCGTGCATCGCCTAGCCTTGCTTTTTCATGCATTAGCCTTGCCTAGCCTCACCGTGCCTTTCCTTGCGATACCCTTTGCTTGCCTTGCCGTGAATTGCCTAGCCGTGCGTTGTCGTGCCTTAGCCTTGTTTCCCCTTGCCGTGCCGTTCCTTCCGTTACCCTTGCCTTCCCTTGCTTTCCCTTGCCTTCCTTGCTTTCCGTTACTCTTGGCTTGCTTTCGGTGCATTGCCTAACCTTGCGTTGTCATGCCTTAGCCTTGCCTCGCCTGACCGTGCTTTCCCATGCGTTACCCTTTCCTTGCCTTGCCGTGCATTGCCTAGCGTTCAGTGTCGTGCCTTAGACTTGTTTCCCCTTGCCGTGCCGTTCCTTCCGTTACCCTTGCCTTCCCTTGCTTTCCCTTGCCTTCCTTGCTTTCCGTTACTCTTTGCTTGCTTTCCGTGCATTGCCTAGCCTTGCGTTGTCGTGCCTTAGCCTTGCCTCGGCTGACCGTGCTTTCCCATGAGTTACCCTTTCCTTGCCTTGCCGTGCATTGCCTAGCCTGCGTTGCCGTGCCTTAGCCTAGTTTCCCCTTGCCGTGCCGTTCCTTCCGTTACCCTTGTCTTTCCTTGCTTTTCCTTGCCTTGCTTACCTTCCGTTACTCTTTGCTTCCCTTCCCTGCATTGCCTAGCCTTGCGTTGTCGTGCCTTAGCCTTATCTCGCCTGACCGTGCCTTCCTTTGCTTTAAGCTTTCCTTGCATTGTCGTGCATTGCCTAGCCTTGTGTTGTCGTGCATTAGCCTTGCCTAGCCTCACCGTGCCTTGCCTTGCGTTACCCTTTCCTTGCCTTGCCGTGCATTGCCTAGCCGTGCGTTGTCGTGCCTTAGCCTTGTTTCCCCTTGCCGTGGCGTGCCTTTTGTTACACTTGCCTTGCCTGGCGTTGCCTTGCCTTCCTTTCCTTCCGTTACTCTTTCCTTGCCTTGCCGTGCATTGCCTAGCCTTGCATTGTCGTGCCTTATCCTTGCCTCACCTGACCGTGCATTCCCTGCGTTACCCTTTCCTTGCCTTGCCGTGCATTGCCTAGCCCTGCGTTGTCGTGCCTTAGGCTTCTTACCCCTTGCCGTGCCGTTCCTTCCGTTACCCTTGCCTTCCCTTGCTTTCCCTTGCCTTCCTTGCGTTCCGTTACTCTTTGCTTGCTTTCCGTGCATTGCCTAGCCTTGCGTTGTCATGCCTTAGCCTTGCCTCGCCTGACCGTGCTTTCCCATGCGTTACCCTTTCCTTGCCTTGCCGTGCATTGCCTAGCGTGCGTTGTCGTGCCTTAGCATTGTTTCCCCTTGCCGTGCCGTTCCTTCCGTTACCCTTGCCTTTCCTTGCTTTCCCTTGCCTTCCTTACCTTCCGTTACTCTTTGCTTGCCTTCCGTGCATTGCCTAGCCTTGCGTTGTCGTGCCTTAGCGTTGCCTCGCCTGACCGTGCTTTCAAATGCGTTACTTTTTCCTTGCCTTGCCGTTCATTGCCTAGCGTTCGGTGTCGTGCCTTAGACTTGTTTCCCCTTGCCGTGCCGTTCCTTCCGTTACCCTGGCCTTTCCTTGCTTTTCCTTGCCTTCCTTACCTTCCGTTACTCTTTGCTTCCCTTCCCTGCATTGCCTAGCCTTGCGTTGTCGTGCCTTAGCCTTATCTCGCCTGACCGTGCCTTCCTTTGCTTTAAGCTTTCCTTGCATTGTCGTGCATTGCCTAGCCTTGTGTTGTCGTGCATTAGCCTTGCCTAGCCTCACCGTGCCTTGCCTTGCGTTACCCTTTCCTTGCCTTGCCGTGCATTGCCTAGCCGTGCGTTGTCGTGCCTTAGCCTTGTTTCCCCTTGCCGTGCCGTGCCTTTTGTTACACTTGCCTTGCCTGGCGTTGCCTTGCCTTCCTTTCCTTCCGTTACTCTTTCCTTGCCTTGCCGTGCATTGCCTAGCCTTGCATTGTCGTGCCTTATGGTAGCCTCAGCAGACCGTGCCTTCCCCTGCGTTACCCTTTCCTTGCCTTGCCGTGCATTGCCTAGCCGTGCGTTGTCGTGCCTTAGCCTTGTTTCCTCTTGCCGTGGCGTGCCTTTTGTTACACTTGCCTTGCCTGGCTTTGCTTTGCCTTCCTTTCCTTCCGTTACTCTTTCGTTGCCTTGCCGTGCATTGCCTAGCCTTGCATTTTCTTGCCTTATCCTTGCCTCACCTGACCGTGCCATCCCTTGCGTTAACCTTTCCTTGCCTTGCCGTGCATTGCCTAGCCGTGCGTTGTCGTGCCTTAGCCTTGTTTCCCCTTGCCGTGGCGTGCCTTTTGTTACACTTGCCTTGCCTGGCGTTGCCTTGCCTTCCTTTCCTTCCGTTACTCTTTCCTTGCCTTGCCGTGCATTGCCTAGCCTTGCATTGTCGTGCCTTATGCTTGCCTCAGCAGACCGTGCCTTCCCCTGCGTTACCCTTTCCTTGCCTTGCCGTGCATTGCCTAGCCGTGCGTTGTCGTGCCTTAGCCTTGTTTCCTCTTGCCGTGGCGTGCCTTTTGTTACACTTGCCTTGCCTGGCTTTGCCTTGCCTTCCTTTCCTTCCGTTACTCTTTCCTTGCCTTGCCGTGCATTGCCTAGCCTTGCATTGTCGTGCCTTATCCTTGCCTCACCTGACCGTGCTTTCCCATGCGTTACCCTTTCCTTGCCTTGCCGTGTATTGCCTAGCGTGCGTTGTCGTGCCTTAGCCTTGTTTCCCCTTGCCGGGCCGTTCCTACCGTTACACTTGCCTTTCCTTGCTTTCCCTTGCCTTCCTTACCTTTCGTTACTCTTTGCTTGCCTTCCGTGCATTGCCTAGCCTTGCAGTGTCTTGCCTTATGCTTGCCTCACCAGACCGTGCCTTCCCCTGCGTTACCCTTTCCTTGCCTTGCCGTGCATTGACTAGCCGTGCGTTGTCGTGCCTTAGCCTTGTTTCCCCTTGCCGTGGCGTGCCTTTTGTTACACTTGCCTTGCCTGGCTTTGCATTGCCTTCCTTTCCTTCCGTTACTCTTTCCTTGCCTTGCCGTGCATTGCCTAGCCTTGCATTGTCGTGCCTTATCCTTGCTTCACCTGACCGTGCCTTCCCCTGCGTTACCCTTTCCTTTCCTTGCCGTGCATTGCCTAGCCCTGCATTGTCGTGCCTTAGCCTTCTTACCCCTTGCCGTGCCGTTCCTTCCGTTACCCTTGCCTTCCCTTGCTTTCCCTTGCCTTCCTTGCGTTCAGTTACTCTTTGCTTGCTTTCCGTGCATTGCCTAGCCTTGCGTTGTCATGCCTTAGCCTTGCCTCGCCTGAACGTCCTTTCCCATGCGTTACCCTTTCCTTGCCTTGCCGTGCATTGCCAAGCCTGCGTTGCCGTGCCTTAGCCTTGTTTCCCCTTGCCGTGCCGTTCCTTCCGTTACCCTTGCCTTTCCTTGCTTTTCCTTGCCTTGCTTACCTTCCGTTACTCTTTACTTCCCTTCCCTGCATTGCCTAGCCTTGCGTTGTCGTGCCTTAGCCTTATCTCGCCTGACCTTGCCTTCCTTTGCTTTAAGCTTTCCTTGCATTGTCGTGCATCGCCTAGCCTTGCGTTTTCATGCATTAGCCTTGCCTAGCCTCACCGTGCCTTGCCTTGCGTTACCCTTTCCTTGCCTTGCCGTGCATTGCCTAGCCGTGCGTTGTCGTGCCTTAGCCTTGTTTCCCCTTGCCGTGGCGTGCCTTTTGTTACACTTGCCTTGCCTGGCTTTGCCTTGCCTTCCTTTCCTTCCGTTACTCTTTCCTTGCCTTGCCGTGCATTGCCTAGCCTTGCATTGTCGTGCCTTATCCTTGCCTCAGCAGACCGTGCCTTCCCCTGCGTTACCCTTTCCTTGCCTTGCCGTGCATTGCCTAGCCCTGCGTTGTCGTGCCTTAGCCTTGTTACCCCTTGCCGTGCCGTTCCTTCCGTTACCCTTGCTTTCCCTTGCTTTCCCTTGCCTTCCTTCCGTTCCGTTACTCTTTGCTTGCTTTCCGTGCATTGCCTAGCCTTGCGTTGTCATGCCTTAGCCTTGCCTCGCCTGACCGTGCTTTCCCATGCGTTACCCTTTCCTTGCCTTGCCGTGCATTGCCTAGCGTGCGTTGTCGTGCCTTAGCCTTGTTTCCCCTTGCCGGGCCGTTCCTTCCGTTATACTTGCCTTTCCTTGCTTTCCCTTGCCTTCTTTACCTTCCGTTACTCTTTGCTTGCCTTCCGTGCATTGCCTAGCCTTGCGTTGTCGTGCCTTACCCTTGCCTCGCCTGACCGTGCTTTCCCATGCGTTACCCTTTCCTTGCCTTGCCGTTCATTCCCTAGCGTTCGGTGTCGTGCCTTAGACTTGTTTCCCCTTGCCGTGCCGTTCCTTCCGTTACCCTTGCCTTTCCTTGGTTTTCCTTGCCTTGCTTACCTTCCGTTACCCTTTGCTTTCCTTCCCTGAATTGCCTAGCCTTGCGTTGTCGTGCCTTTGCCTTATCTCGCCTGACCTTGCCTTCCTTTGCTTTAAGCTTTCCTTGCATTGTCGTGCGTTGCCTAGCCTTGCGTTTTCGTGCATTAGCCTTGCCTAGCCTCACCGAGCCTTGCCTTGCGTTACCCTTTGTTTGCCTTGCCGTGCATTGCCTAGCCGTGCGTTGTCGTGCCTTAGCCTTGTTTCCCCTTGCCGTGCCGTTCTTTCCGTTACACTTGCCTTTCTTTGCTTTCCCTTGCCTTCTTTACCTTCCGTTACTCTTTGCTTGCCTTCCGTGCATTGCCTAGCCTTGCGTTGTCGTGCCTTAGCCTTGCCTCGCCTGAACGTGCTTTCCCATGCGGTACCCTTTCCTTGCCTTGCCGTGCATTGCCTAGCCTACGTTGCCGTGCCTTAGCCTTGTTTCCCCTTGCCGTGCCGTTCCTTCCGTTACCCTTGCCTTCCCTTGCTTTCCCTTGCCTTCCTTGCTTTCCGTTACTCTTTGCTTGCTTTCCGTGCATTGCCTAGCCTTGCGTTGTCATGCCTTAGCCTTGCCTCGCCTGACCGTGCTTTCCCATGAGTTACCATTTCCTTGCTTTGCCGTGCATTGCCTAGCCTGCGTTGCCGTGCCTTAGCCTTGTTTCCCCTTGCCGTGCCGTTCCTTCCGTTACCCTTGCCTTTCCTTGCTTTTCCTTGCCTTGCTTACCTTCCGTTACTCTTTGCTTCCCTTCCCTGCATTGCCTAGCCTTGCGTTGTCGTGCCTTAGCCTTGTTTCCCCTTGCCGGGCCGTTCCTACCGTTACACTTGCCTTTCCTTGCTTTCCCTTGCCTTCCTTACCTTCCGTTACTCTTTGCTTGCCTTCCGTGCATTGCCTAGCCTTGCAGTGTCGTGCCTTATGCTTGCCTCACCAGACCGTGCCTTCCCCTGCGTTACCCTTTCCTTGCCTTGCCGTGCATTGCCTAGCCGTGCGTTGTCGTGCCTTAGCCTTGTTTCCCCTTGCCGTGGCGTGCCTTTTGTTACACTTGCCTTGCCTGGCTTTGCATTGCCTTCCTTTCCTTCCGTTACTCTTTCCTTGCCTTGCCGTGCATTGCCTAGCCTTGCATTGTCGTGCCTTATCCTTGCTTCACCTGACCGTGCCTTCCCCTGCGTTACCCTTTCCTTTCCTTGCCGTGCATTGCCTAGCCCTGCATTGTCGTGCCTTAGCCTTCTTACCCCTTGCCGTGCCGTTCCTTCCGTTACCCTTGCCCTCCCTTGCTTTCCCTTGCCTTCCTTGCGTTCCGTTACTCTTTGCTTGCTTTCCGTGCATTGCCTAGCCTTGCGTTTTTATGCCTTAGCCTTGCCTCGCCTGAACGTGCTTTCCCATGCGTTACCCTTTCCTTGCCTTGCCGTGCATTGCCTAGCGTGCGTTGTCGTGCCTTAGCGTTGTTTCCCCTTGCCGTGCCGTTCCTTCCGTTACCCTGGCCTTTCCTTCCTTTTCCTTGCCTAGCTTACCTTCCGTTACTCTTTGCTTGCCTTCCCTGAATTTCCTAGCCTTGCGTTGTCGTGCCTTAGCCTTATCTCGCCTGACCTTGCCTTCCTTTGCTTTAAGCTTTCCTTGCATTGTCGTGCATCGCCTAGCCTTGCGTTTTCATGCATTAGCCTTGCCTAGCCTCACCGTGCCTTTCCTTGCGTTACCCTTTCCTTGCCTTGCCGTTCATTGCCTAGCGTTCGGTGTCGTGCCTTAGACTTGTTTCGCCTGACCGTGCTTTCAAATGCGTTACCCTTTCCTTGCCTTGCCGTTCATTGCCTAGCGTTCGGTGTCGTGCCTTAGACTTGTTTCCCCTTGCCGTGCCGTTCCTTCCGTTACCCTGGCCTTTCCTTGCTTTTCCTTGCCTTCCTTACCTTCCGTTACTCTTTGCTTCCCTTCCCTGCATTGCCTAGCCTTGCGTTGTCGTGCCTTAGCCTTATCTCGCCTGACCGTGCCTTCCTTTGCTGTAAGCTTTCCTTGCATTGTCGTGCATTGCCTAGCCTTGCGTTGTCGTGCATTAGCCTTGCCTAGCCTCACCGTGCCTTGCCTTGCGTTACCCTTACCTTGCCTTGCCGTGCATTGCCTAGCCGTGCGTTGTCGTGCCTTAGCCTTGTTTCCCCTTGCCGTGACGTGCCTTTTGTTACACTTGCCTTGCCTGGCTTTGCTTTGCCTTCCTTTCCTTCCGTTACTCTTTCCTTGCCTTGCCGTGCATTGCCTAGCCTTGCATTTTCTTGCCTTATCCTTGCCTCACCTGACCGTGCCATCCCTTGCGTTAACCTTTCCTTGCCTTGCCGTGCATTGCCTAGCCCTGCGTTGTCGTGCCTTAGCCTTGTTACCCCTTGCCGTGCCGTTCCTTCCTTTACCCTTGCCTTCCCTTGCTTTCCCTTGACTTCCTTGCGTTCCGTTACTCTTTGCTTCCTTTCCGTGCATTGCCTAGCCTTGCGTTGTCATGACTTAGCCTTGCCTCGCTTGACCGTGCTTTCCCATGCGTTACCCTTTCCTTGCCTTGCCGTGCATTGCCTAGCCTACGTTGCCGTGCCTTAGCCTTGTTTCCCCTTGCCGTGCCGTTCCTTCCGTTACCCTTGCCTTCCCTTGCTTTCCCTTGCCTTCCTTGCTTTCCGTTACTCTTTGCTTGCTTTCCGTGCATTGCCTAGCCTTGCGTTGTCATGCCTTAGCCTTGCCTCGCCTGACCGTGCTTTCCCATGAGTTACGCTTTCCTTGCCTTGCCGTGCATTGCCTAGCCTGCGTTGCCGTGCCTTAGCCTTGTTTCCCCTTGCCGTGCCGTTCTTCCGTTACCCTTGCCTTTCCTTGCTTTTCCTTGCCTTGCTTACCTTCCGTTACTCTTTGCTTCCCTTCCCTGCATTGCCTAGCCTTGCGTTGTCGTGCCTTAGCCTTATCTCGCCTGACCTTGCCTGCCTTTGCTTTAAGCTTTCCTTGCATTGTCGTGCATCGCCTAGCCTTGCGTTTTCATGCATTAGCCTTGCCTAGCCTCACCGTGCCTTGCCTTGCGTTACCCTTTCCTTGCCTTGCCGTGCATTGCCTAGCCGTGCGTTGTCGTGCCTTAGCCTTGTTTCCCCTTGCCGTGGCGTGCCTTTTGTTACACTTGCCTTGCCTGGCTTTGCCTTGCCTTCCTTTCCTTCCGTTACTCTTTCCTTGCCTTGCCGTGCATTGCCTAGCCTTGCATTGTCGTGCCTTATCCTTGCCTCACCTGACCGTGCCTTCCCCTGCGTTACCCTTTCCTTGCCTTGCCGTGCATTGCCTAGCCCTGCGTTGTCGTGCCTTAGCCTTGTTACCCCTTGCCGTGCCGTTCCTTCCGTTACCCTTGCCTTCCCTTGCTTTCCCTTGCCTTCCTTACCTTCCGTTACTCTTTGCTTGCCTTCCGTGCATTGCCTAGCCTTGCGTTGTCGTGCCTTACCCTTGCCTCGCCTGACCGTGCTTTCCCATGCGTTACCCTTTCCTTGCCTTGCCGTTCATTCCCTAGCGTTCGGTGTCGTGCCTTAGACTTGTTTCCCCTTGCCGTGCCGTTCCTTCCGTTACCCTTGCCTTTCCTTGGTTTTCCTTGCCTTGCTTACCTTCCGTTACACTTTGCTTTCCTTCCCTGAATTGCCTAGCCTTGCGTTGTCGTGCCTTTGCCTTATCTCGCCTGACCTTGCCTTCCTTTGCTTTAAGCTTTCCTTGCATTGTCGTGCGTTGCCTAGCCTTGCGTTTTCGTGCATTAGCCTTGCCTAGCCTCACCGTGCCTTGCCTTGCGTTACCCTTTGTTTGCCTTGCCGTGCATTGCCTAGCCGTGCGTTGTCGTGCCTTAGCCTTGTTTCCCCTTGCCGTGCCGTTCCTTCCTTTACACTTGCCTTTCTTTGCTTTCCCTTGCCTTCCATTCCTTCCGTTACTCGTTCCTTGCCTAGCCGTGCACTGCCTAGCCTTGCGTTGTCGTGCCTTAGCCATGTTTCCCCTTGCCGTGGCGTGCCTTTTGTTACACTTGCCTTGCCTGGCGTTGCCTTGCCTTCCTTTCCTTCCGTTACTCTTTCCTTGCCTTGCCGTGCATTGCCTAGCCTTGCATTGTCGTGCCTTATGCTTGCCTCACCAGACCGTGCCTTCCCCTGCGTTACCCTTTCCTTGCCTTGCCGTGCATTGCCTAGCCGTGCGTTGTCGTGCCTTAGCCTTGTTTCCCCTTGCCGTGGCGTGCCTTTTGTTACACTTGCCTTCCCTGGCTTTGCTTTGCCTTCTTTTCCTTCCGTTACTCTTTCCTTGCCTTGCCGTGCATTGCCTAGCCTTGCATTTTCGTGCCTTAGCCTTGCCTCGCCTGAACGTGCTTTCCCATGCGGTACCCTTTCCTTGCCTTGCCGTGCATTGCCAAGCCCTGCGTTGTCGTGCCTTAGCCTTGTTACCCCTTGCCGTGCCGTTCCTTCCGTTACCCTGGCCTTTCCTTCCTTTCCCTTGCCTTCCTTGCGTTCCGTTACTCTTTGCTTGCTTTCCGTGCATTGCCTAGCCTTGCGTTGTCATGCCTTAGCCTTTCCTCGCCTGACCGTGCTTTCCCATGCGTTACCCTTTCCTTGCCTTGCCGTGCATTGCCTAGCGTGCGTTGTCGTGCCTTAGCCTTGTTTCCCCTTGCCGGGCCGTTCCTTCCGTTACCCTTGCCTTTCCTTGCTTTCCCTTGCCTTCCTTACCTTCCGTTACTCTTTCCTTGCCTTGCCGTGCATTGCCTAGCCTTGCATTGTCGTGACTTATCCTTGCTTCACCTGACCGTGCCTTCCCCTGCGTTACCCTTTCCTTTCCTTGCCGTGCATTGCCTATCCCTGCATTGTCGTGCCTTAGCCTTCTTACCCCTTGCCGTGCCGTTCCTTCCGTTACCCTTGCCTTCCCTTGCTTTCCCTTGCCTTCCTTGCGTTCCGTTACTCTTTGCTTGCTTTCCGTGCATTGCCTAGCCTTCCGTTGTCATGCCTTAGCCTTGCCTCGCCTGAACGTGCTTTCCCATGCGTTACCCTTTCCTTGCCTTGCCGTGCATTGCCTAGCGTGCGTTGTCGTGCCTTAGCGTTGTTTCCCCTTGCCGTGCCGTTCCTTCCGTTACCCTGGCCTTTCCTTCCTTTTCCTTGCCTAGCTTACCTTCCGTTACTCTTTGCTTGCCTTCCCTGAATTTCCTAGCCTTTCGTTGTCGTGCCTTAGCCTTATCTCGCCTGACCTTGCCTTCCTTTGCTTTAAGCTTTCCTTGTATTGTCGTGCATCGCCTAGCCTTGCGTTTTCATGCATTAGCCTTGCCTAGCCTCACCGTGCCTTTCCTTGCGATACCCTTTGCTTGCCTTGCCGTGCATTGCCTAGCCGTGCGTTGTCGTGCCTTAGCCTTGTTTCCCCTTGCCGTGCCGTTCCTTCCGTTACACTTGCCTTTCTTTGCTTTCCCTTGCCTTCCTTACCTTCCGTTACTCTTTGCTTGCCTTCCGTGCATTGCCTAGCCTTGCGTTGTCGTGCCTTAGCCTTGCCTCGCCTGAACGTGCTTTCCCATGCGGTACCCTTTCCTTGCCTTGCCGTGCATTGCCTAGCCTACGTTGCCGTGCCTTAGCCTTGTTTCCCCTTGCCGTGCCGTTCCTTCCGTTACCCTTGCCTTCCCTTGCTTTCCCTTGCCTTCCTTGCTTTCCGTTACACTTTGCTTGCTTTCCGTGCATTGCCTAGCCTTGCGTTGTCATGCCTTAGCCTTGCCTCGCCTGACCGTGCTTTCCCATGAGTTACCCTTTCCTTGCCTTGCCGTGCATTGCCTAGCCTGCGTTGCCGTGCCTTACCCTTGTTTCCCCTTGCCGTGCCGTTCTTCCGTTACCCTTGCCTTTCCTTGCTTTTCCTTGCCTTGCTTACCTTCCGTTACTCTTTGCTTCCCTTCCCTGCATTGCCTAGCCTTGCGTTGTCGTGCCTTAGCCTTATCTCGCCTGACCTTGCCTTCCTTTGCTTTAAGCTTTCCTTGCATTGTCGTGCATCGCCTAGCCTTGCGTTTTCATGCATTAGCCTTGCCTAGCCTCACCGTGCCTTGCCTTGCGTTACCCTTTCCTTGCCTTGCCGTGCATTGCCTAGCCGTGCGTTGTCGTGCCTTAGCCTTGTTTCCCCTTGCCGTGGCGTGCCTTTTGTTACACTTGCCTTGCCTGGCTTTGCCTTGCCTTCCTTTCCTTCCGTTACTATTTCCTTGCCTTGCCGTGCATTGCCTAGCCTTGCATTGTCGTGCCTTATCCTTGCCTCAGCAGACCGTGCCTTCCCCTGCGTTACCCTTTCCTTGCCTTGCCGTGCATTGCCTAGCCCTGCGTTGTCGTGCCTTAGCCTTGTTACCCCTTGCCGTGCCGTTCCTTCAGTTACCCTTGCCTTCCCTTGCTTTCCCTTGCCTTCCTTCCGTTCCGTTACTCTTTGCTTGCTTTCCGTGCATTGCCTAGCCTTGCGTTGTCATGCCTTAGCCTTGCCTCGCCTGACCGTGCTTTCCCATGCGTTACCCTTTCCTTGCCTTGCCGTGCATTGCCTAGCGTGCGTTGTCGTGCCTTAGCCTTGTTTCCCCTTGCCGGGCCGTTCCTTCCGTTACACTTGCCTTTCCTTGCTTTCCCTTGCCTTCTTTACCTTCCGTTACTCTTTGCTTGCCTTCCGTGCATTGCCTAGCCTTGCGTTGTCGTGCCTTAGCCTTGCCTCGCCTGACCGTGCTTTCCCATGCGTTACCCTTTCCTTGCCTTGCCGTTCATTCCCTAGCGTTCGGTGTCGTGCCTTAGACTTGTTTCCCCTTGCCGTGCCGTTCCTTCCGTTACCCTTGCCTTTCCTTGGTTTTCCTTGCCTTGCTTACCTTCCGTTACCCTTTGCTTTCCTTCCCTGAATTGCCTAGCCTTGCGTTGTCGTGCCTTTGCCTTATCTCGCCTGACCTTGCCTTCCTTTGCTTTAAGCTTTCCTTGCATTGTCGTGCGTTGCCTAGCCTTGCGTTTTCGTGCATTAGCCTTGCCTAGCCTCACCGAGCCTTGCCTTGCGTTACCCTTTGTTTGCCTTGCCGTGCATTGCCTAGCCGTGCGTTGTCGTGCCTTAGCCTTGTTTCCCCTTGCCGTGCCGTTCTTTCCGTTACACTTGCCTTTCTTTGCTTTCCCTTGCCTTCTTTACCTTCCGTTACTCTTTGCTTGCCTTCCGTGCATTGCCTAGCCTTGCGTTGTCGTGCCTTAGCCTTGCCTCGCCTGAACGTGCTTTCCCATGCGGTACCCTTTCCTTGCCTTGCCGTGCATTGCCTAGCCTACGTTGCCGTGCCTTAGCCTTGTTTCCCCTTGCCGTGCCGTTCCTTCCGTTACCCTTGCCTTCCCTTGCTTTCCCTTGCCTTCCTTGCTTTCCGTTACTCTTTGCTTGCTTTCCGTGCATTGCCTAGCCTTGCGTTGTCATGCCTTAGCCTTGCCTCGCCTGACCGTGCTTTCCCATGAGTTACCCTTTCCTTGCTTTGCCGTGCATTGCCTACCCTGCGTTGCCGTGCCTTAGCCTTGTTTCCCCTTGCCGTGCCGTTCCTTCCGTTACCCTTGCCTTTCCTTGCTTTTCCTTGCCTTGCTTACCTTCCGTTACTCTTTGCTTCCCTTCCCTGCATTGCCTAGCCTTGCGTTGTCGTGCCTTAGCCTTGTTTCCCCTTGCCGGGCCGTTCCTACCGTTACACTTGCCTTTCCTTGCTTTCCCTTGCCTTCCTTACCTTCCGTTACTCTTTGCTTGCCTTCCGTGCATTGCCTAGCCTTGCAGTGTCGTGCCTTATGCTTGCCTCACCAGACCGTGCCTTCCCCTGCGTTACCCTTTCCTTGCCTTGCCGTGCATTGCCTAGCACTGCGTTGTCGTGCCTTAGCCTTGTTTCCCCTTGCCGTGGCGTGCCTTTTGTTACACTTGCCTTGCCTGGCTTTGCATTGCCTTCCTTTCCTTCCGTTACTCTTTCCTTGCCTTGCCGTGCATTGCCTAGCCTTGCATTGTCGTGCCTTATCCTTGCTTCACCTGACCGTGCCTTCCCCTGCGTTACCCTTTCCTTTCCTTGCCGTGCATTGCCTAGCCCTGCATTGTCGTGCCTTAGCCTTGTTTCCCCTTGCCGTGCCGTTCCTTCCGTTACCCTTGCCTTCCCTTGCTTTCCCTTGCCTTCCTTTCCTTCCGTTACTCTTTGCTTGCCTTCCGTGCATTGCCTAGCCTTGCGTTGTCGTGCCTTAGCCTTGCCTCGCCTGAACGTGCTTTCCCATGCGTTACCCTTTCCTTGCCTTGCCGTGCATTGCCTAGCGTGCGTTGTCGTGCCTTAGCGTTGTTTCCCCTTGCCGTGCCGTTCCTTCCGTTACCCTGGCCTTTCCTTCCTTTTCCTTGCCTTCCTTACCTTCCGTTACTCTTTGCTTCCCTTCCCTGCATTGCCTAGCCTTGCGTTGTCGTGCCTTAGCCTTATCTCGCCTGACCGTGTCTTCCTTTGCTTTAAGCTTTCCTTGCATTGTCGTGCATTGCCTAGCCTTGTGTTGTCGTGCATTAGCCTTGCCTAGCCTCACCGTGCCTTGCCTTGCGTTACCCTTTCCTTGCCTTGCCGTGCATTGCCTAGCCGTGCGTTGTCGTGCCTTAGCCTTGTTTCCTCTTGCCGTGGCGTGCCTTTTGTTACACTTGCCTTGCCTGGCTTTGCTTTGCCTTCCTTTCCTTCCGTTACTCTTTCCTTGCCTTGCCGTGCATTGCCTAGCCTTGCATTTTCTTGCCTTATCCTTGCCTCACCTGACCGTGCCATCCCTTGCCTTAACCTTTCCTTGCCTTGCCGTGCATTGCCTAGCCCTGCGTTGTCGTGCCTTAGCCTTGTTACCCCTTGCCGTGCCGTTCCTTCCTTTACCCTTGCCTTCCCTTGCTTTCCCTTGCCTTCCTTGCGTTCCGTTACTCTTTGCTTCCTTTCCGTGCATTGCCTAGCCTTGCGTTGTCATGCCTTAGCCTTGCCTCGCTTGACCGTGCTTTCCCATGCGTTACCCTTTCCTTGCCTTGCCGTGCATTGCCTAGCGTGCGTTGTCGTGCCTTAGCCTTGTTTCCCCTTGCCGGGCCGTTCCTACCGTTACACTTGCCTTTGCTTGCTTTCCCTTGCCTTCCTTAGCTTCCGTTACTCTTTGCTTGCCTTCCGTGCATTGCCTAGCCTTGCAGTGTCGTGCCTTATGCTTGCCTCACCAGACCGTGCCTTCCCCTGCGTTACCCTTTCCTTGCCTTGCCGTGCATTTCCTAGCCGTGCGTTGTCGTGCCTTAGCCTTGTTTCCCCTTGCCGTGGCGTGCCTTTTGTTACACTTGCCTTGCCTGGCTTTGCATTGCCTTCCTTTCCTTCCGTTACTCTTTCCTTGCCTTGCCGTGCATTGCCTAGCCTTGCATTGTCGTGCCTTATCCTTGCTTCACCTGACCGTGCCTTCCCCTGCGTTACCCTTTCCTTTCCTTGCCGTGCATTGCCTAGCCCTGCATTGTCGTGCCTTAGCCTTCTTACCCCTTGCCGTGCCGTTCCTTCCGTTACCCTTGCCTTCCCTTGCTTTCCCTTGCCTTCCTTGCGTTCCGTTACTCTTTGCTTGCCTTCCGTGCATTGCCTAGCCTTCCGTTGTCGTGCCTTAGCCTTGCCTCGCCTGACCGTGCTTTCCCATGCGTTACCCTTTCCTTGCCTTGCCGTGCATTGCCTAGCGTGCGTTGTCGTGCCTTAGCGTTGTTTCCCCTTGCCGTGCCGTTCCTTCCGTTACCCTGGCCTTTCCTTCCTTTTCCTTGCCTAGCTTACCTTCCGTTACTCTTTGCTTGCCTTCCCTGAATTTCCTAGCCTTTCGTTGTCGTGCCTTACCCTTATGTCGCCTGACCTTGCCTTCCTTTGCTTTAAGCTTTCCTTGTATTGTCGTGCATCGCCTAGCCTTGCTTTTTCATGCATTAGCCTTGCCTAGCCTCACCGTGCCTTTCCTTGCGATACCCTTTGCTTGCCTTGCCGTGCATTGCCTAGCCGTGCGTTGTCGTGCCTTAGCCTTGTTTCCCCTTGCCGTGCCGTTCCTTCCGTTACACTTGCCTTTCTTTGCTTTCCCTTGCCTTCCTTACCTTCCGTTACTCTTTGCTTGCCTTCCGTGCATTGCCTAGCCTTGCGTTGTCGTGCCTTAGCCTTGCCTCGCCTGACCGTGCTTTCCCATGCGTTACCCTTTCCTTGCCTTGCCGTGCATTGCCTAGCGTTCAGTGTCGTGCCTTCGACTTGTTTCCCCTTGCCGTGCCGTTCCTTCCGTTACCCTTGCCTTCCCTTGCTTTCCCTTGCCTTCCTTGCTTTCCGTTACTCTTTGCTTGCTTTCCGTGCATTGCCTAGCCTTGCGTTGTCGGCCTTAGCCTTGCCTCGGCTGACCGTGCTTTCCCATGAGTTACCCTTTCCTTGCCTTGCCGTGCATTGCCTAGCCTGCGTTGCCGTGCCTTAGCCTAGTTTCCCCTTGCCGTGCCGTTCCTTCCGTTACCCTTGTCTTTCCTTGCTTTTCCTTGCCTTGCTTACCTTCCGTTACTCTTTGCTTCCCTTCCCTGCATTGCCTAGCCTTGCGTTGTCGTGCCTTAGCCTTATCTCGCCTGACCGTGCCTTCCTTTGCTTTAAGCTTTCCTTGCATTGTCGTGCATTGCCTAGCCTTGTGTTGTCGTACATTAGCCTTGCCTAGCCTCACCGTGCCTTGCCTTGCGTTACCCTTTCCTTGCCTTGCCGTGCATTGCCTAGCCGTGCGTTGTCGTGCCTTAGCCTTGTTTCCCCTTGCCGTGGCGTGCCTTTTGTTACACTTGCCTTGCTGGCTTTACCTTGCCTTCCTTTCCTTCCGTTACTCTTTCTTGCCTTGCCGTGCATTGCCTAGCCTTGCATTGTCGTGCCTTATCCTTGCCTCACCTGACCGTGCATTCCCTGCGTTACCCTTTCCTTGCCTTGCCGTGCATTGCCTAGCCCTGCGTTGTCGTGCCTTACGCTTCTTACCCCTTGCAGTGCCGTTCCTTCCGTTACCCTTGCCTTCCCTTGCTTTCCCTTGCCTTCCTTGCGTTCCGTTACTCTTTGCTTGCTTTCCGTGCATTGCCTAGCCTTGCGTTGTCATGCCTTAGCCTTGCCTCGCCTGACCGTGCTTTCCCATGCGTTACCCTTTCCTTGCCTTGCCGTGCATTGCCTAGCCTTGCGTTGTCGTGCCTTAGCGTTGCCTCGCCTGACCGTGCTTTCAATTGCGTTACTTTTTCCTTGCCTTGCCGTTCATTGCCTAGCGTTCGGTGTCGTGCCTTAGACTTGTTTCCCCTTGCCGTGCCGTTCCTTCCGTTACCCTGGCCTTTCCTTGCTTTTCCTTGCCTTCCTTACCTTCCGTTACTCTTTGCTTCCCTTCCCTGCATTGCCTAGCCTTGCGTTGTCGTGCCTTAGCCTTATCTCGCCTGACCGTGTCTTCCTTTGCTTTAAGCTTTCCTTGCATTGTCGTGCATTGCCTAGCCTTGTGTTGTCGTGCATTAGCCTTGCCTAACCTCACCGTGCCTTGCCTTGCGTTACCCGTTCCTTGCCTTGCCGTGCATTGCCTAGCCGTGCGTTGTCGTGCCTTAGCCTTGTTTCCTCTTGCCGTGGCGTGCCTTTTGTTACACTTGCCTTGCCTGGCTTTGCTTTGCCTTCCTTTCCTTCCGTTACTCTTTCCTTGCCTTGCCGTGCATTGCCTAGCCTTGCATTTTCTTGCCTTATCCTTGCCTCACCTGACCGTGCCATCCCTTGCGTTAACCTTTCCTTGCCTTGCCGTGCATTGCCTAGCCCTGCGTTGTCGTGCCTTAGCCTTGTTACCCCTTGCCGTGCCGTTCCTTCCTTTACCCTTGCCTTCCCTTGCTTTCCCTTGCCTTCCTTGCGTTCCGTTACTCTTTGCTTCCTTTCCGTGCATTGCCTAGCCTTGCGTTGTCATGACTTAGCCTTGCCTCGCTTGACCGTGCTTTCCCATGCGTTACCCTTTCCTTGCCTTGCCGTGCATTGCCTAGCCTACGTTGCCGTGCCTTAGCCTTGTTTCCCCTTGCCGTGCCGTTCCTTCCGTTACCCTTGCCTTCCCTTGCTTTCCCTTGCCTTCCTTGCTTTCCGTTACTCTTTGCTTGCTTTCCGTGCATTGCCTAGCCTTGCGTTGTCATGCCTTAGCCTTGCCTCGCCTGACAGTGCTTTCCCATGAGTTACCCTTTCCTTGCCTTGCCGTGCATTGCCTAGCCGTGCGTTGTCGTGCCTTAGCCTTGTTTCCCCTTGCCGTGCCGTTCTTCCGTTACCCTTGCCTTTCCTTGCTTTTCCTTGCCTTGCTTACCTTCCGTTACTCTTTGCTTCCCTTCCCTGCATTGCCTAGCCTTGCGTTGTCGTGCCTTAGCCTTATCTCGCCTGACCTTGCCTGCCTTTGCTTTAAGCTTTCCTTGCATTGTCGTGCATCGCCTAGCCTTGCGTTTTCATGCATTAGCCTTGCCTAGCCTCACCGTGCCTTGCCTTGCGTTACCCTTTCCTTGCCTTGCCGTGCATTGCCTAGCCGTGCGTTGTCGTGCCTTAGCCTTGTTTCCCCTTGCCGTGGCGTGCCTTTTGTTACACTTGCCTTGCCTGGCTTTGCCTTGCCTTCCTTTCCTTCCGTTACTCTTTCCTTGCCTTGCCGTGCATTGCCTAGCCTTGCATTGTCGTGCCTTATCCTTGCCTCACCTGACCGTGCCTTCCCCTGCGTTACCCTTTCCTTGCCTTGCCGTGCATTGCCTAGCCCTGCGTTGTCGTGCCTTAGCCTTGTTACCCCTTGCCGTGCCGTTCCTTCCGTTACCCTTGCCTTCCCTTGCTTTCCCTTGCCTTCCTTACCTTCCGTTACTCTTTGCTTGCCTTCCGTGCATTGCCTAGCCTTGCGTTGTCGTGCCTTACCCTTGCCTCGCCTGACCGTGCTTTCCCATGCGTTACCCTTTCCTTGCCTTGCCGTTCATTCCCTAGCGTTCGGTGTCGTGCCTTAGACTTGTTTCCCCTTGCCGTGCCGTTCCTTCCGTTACCCTTGCCTTTCCTTGGTTTTCGTTGCCTTGCTTACCTTCCGTTACACTTTGCTTTCCTTCCCTGAATTGCCTAGCCTTGCGTTGTCGTGCCTTTGCCTTATCTCGCCTGACCGTGTCTTCCTTTGCTTTAAGCTTTCCTTGCATTGTCGTGCGTTGCCTAGCCTTGCGTTTTCGTGCATTAGCCTTGCCTAGCCTCACCGTGCCTTGCCTTGCGTTACCCTTTGTTTGCCTTGCCGTGCATTGCCTAGCCGTGCGTTGTCGTGCCTTAGCCTTGTTTCCCCTTGCCGTGCCGTTCCTTCCTTTACACTTGCCTTTCTTTGCTTTCCCTTGCCTTCTTTACCTTCCGTTACTCTTTGCTTCCCTTCCCTGCATTGCCTAGCCTTGCGTTGTCGTGCCTTAGCCTTGTTTCCCCTTGCCGTGGCGTGCCTTTTGTTACACTTGCCTTGCCTGGCGTTGCCTTGCCTTCCTTTCCTTCCGTTACTCTTTCCTTGCCTTGCCGTGCATTGCCTAGCCTTGCATTGTCGTGCCTTATGCTTGCCTCACCATACCGTGCCTTCCCCTGCGTTACCCTTTCCTTGCCTTGCCGTGCATTGCCTAGCCGTGCGTTGTCGTGCCTTAGCCTTGTTTCCCCTTGCCGTGGCGTGCCTTTTGTTACACTTGCCTTGCCTGGCTTTGCTTTGCCTTCCTTTCCTTCCGTTACTCTTTCCTTGCCTTGCCGTGCATTGCCTAGCCTTGCATTTTCGTGCCTTAGCCTTGCCTCGCCTGAACGTGCTTTCCCATGCGGTACCCTTTCCTTGCCTTGCCGTGCATTGCCAAGCCCTGCGTTGTCGTGCCTTAGCCTTGTTACCCCTTGCCGTGCCGTTCCTTCCGTTACCCTTGCCTTCCCTTGCTTTCCCTTGCCTTCCTTGCGTTCCGTTACTCTTTGCTTGCTTTCCGTGCATTGCCTAGCCTTGCGTTGTCATGCCTTAGCCTTTCCTCGCCTGACCGTGCTTTCCCATGCGTTACCCTTTCCTTGCCTTGCCGTGCATTGCCTAGCCTTGCGTTGTCGTGCCTTAGCCGTGCCGTTCCTTCCGTTACCCTTGCCTTCCCTTGCTTTCCCTTGCCTTCCTTACCTTCCGTTACTCTTTCCTTGCCTTGCCGTGCATTGCCTAGCCTTGCATTGTCGTGCCTTATCCTTGCCTCACCTGACCGTGCCTTCCCCTGCGTTACCCTTTCCTTGCCTTGCCGTGCATTGCCTAGCCCTGCGTTGTCGTGCCTTAGCCTTCTTACCCCTTGCCGTGCCGTTCCTTCCGTTACCCTTGCCTTCCCTTGCTTTCCCTTGCCTTCCTTGCGTTCCGTTACTCTTTGCTTGCCTTCCGTGCATTGCCTAGCCTTCCGTTGTCATGCCTTAGCCTTGCCTCGCCTGAACGTGCTTTCCCATGCGTTACCCTTTCCTTGCCTTGCCGTGCATTGCCTAGCGTGCGTTGTCGTGCCTTAGCGTTGTTTCCCCTTGCCGTGCCGTTCCTTCCGTTACCCTGGCCTTTCCTTCCTTTTCCTTGCCTAGCTTACCTTCCGTTACTCTTTGCTTGCCTTCCCTGAATTTCCTAGCCTTTCGTTGTCGTGCCTTAGCCTTATCTCGCCTGACCTTGCCTTCCTTTGCTTTAAGCTTTCCTTGTATTGTCGTGCATCGCCTAGCCTTGCGTTTTCATGCATTAGCCTTGCCTAGCCTCACCGTGCCTTTCCTTGCGATACCCTTTGCTTGCCTTGCCGTGCATTGCCTAGCCGTGCGTTGTCGTGCCTTAGCCTTGTTTCCCCTTGCCGTGCCGTTCCTTCCGTTACCCTTGCCTTTCCTTGCTTTTCCTTGCCTTGCCTTACCTTCCGTTACCCTTTCCTTGCCTTGCCGTGCATTGCCTAGCCTTGCGTTGTCGTGCCTTAGCCTTATCTCGCCTGACCTTGCCTGCCTTTGCTTTAAGCTTTCCTTGCATTGTCGTGCATCGCCTAGCCTTGCGTTTTCATGCATTAGCCTTGCCTAGCCTCACCGTGCCTTGCCTTGCGTTACCCTTTCCTTGCCTTGCCGTGCATTGCCTAGCCGTGCGTTGTCGTGCCTTAGCCTTGTTTCCCCTTGCCGTGGCGTGCCTTTTGTTACACTTGCCTTGCCTGGCTTTGCCTTGCCTTCCTTTCCTTCCGTTACTCTTTCCTTGCCTTGCCGTGCATTGCCTAGCCTTGCATTGTCGTGCCTTATCCTTGCCTCACCTGACCGTGCCTTCCCCTGCGTTACCCTTTCCTTGCCTTGCCGTGCATTGCCTAGCCCTGCGTTGTCGTGCCTTAGCCTTGTTACCCCTTGCCGTGCCGTTCCTTCCGTTACCCTTGCCTTCCCTTGCTTTCCCTTGCCTTCCTTACCTTCCGTTACTCTTTGCTTGCTTTCCGTGCATTGCCTAGCCTTGCGTTGTCGTGCCTTAGCCTTGCCTCGCCTGACCGTGCTTTCCCATGCGTTACCCTTTCCTTGCCTTGCCGTGCATTGCCTAGCGTGCGTTGTCGTGCCTTAGCCTTGTTTCCCCTTGCCGTGCCGTTCCTTCCGTTACCCTTGCCTTTCCTTGCTTTTCCTTGCCTTGCTTACCTTCCGTTACTCTTTGCTTCCCTTCCCTGCATTGCCTAGCCTTGCGTTGTCGTGCCTTTGCCTTATCTCGCCTGACCTTGCCTTCCTTTGCTTTAAGCTTTCCTTGCATTGTCGTGCGTTGCCTAGCCTTGCGTTTTCGTGCATTAGCCTTGCCTAGCCTCACCGTGCCTTGCCTTGCGTTACCCTTTGTTTGCCTTGCCGTGCATTGCCTAGCCGTGCGTTGTCGTGCCTTAGCCTTGTTTCCCCTTGCCGTGCCGTTCCTTCCGTTACACTTGCCTTTCTTTGCTTTCCCTTGCCTTCTTTACCTTCCGTTACTCTTTGCTTCCCTTCCCTGCATTGCCTAGCCTTGCGTTGTCGTGCCTTAGCCTTGTTTCCCCTTGCCGTGGCGTGCCTTTTGTTACACTTGCCTTGCCTGGCGTTGCCTTGCCTTCCTTTCCTTCCGTTACTCTTTCCTTGCCTTGCCGTGCATTGCCTAGCCTTGCATTGTCGTGCCTTATGCTTGCCTCACCAGACCGTGCCTTCCCCTGCGTTACCCTTTCCTTGCCTTGCCGTGCATTGCCTAGCCGTGCGTTGTCGTGCCTTAGCCTTGTTTCCCCTTGCCGTGGCGTGCCTTTTGTTACACTTGCCTTGCCTGGCTTTGCTTTGCCTTCTTTTCCTTCCGTTACTCTTTCCTTGCCTTGCCGTGCATTGCCTAGCCTTGCATTTTCGTGCCTTAGCCTTGCCTCGCCTGAACGTGCTTTCCCATGCGGTACCCTTTCCTTGCCTTGCCGTGCATTGCCAAGCCCTGCGTTGTCGTGCCTTAGCCTTGTTACCCCTTGCCGTGCCGTTCCTTCCGTTACCCTTGCCTTCCCTTGCTTTCCCTTGCCTTCCTTGCGTTCCGTTACTCTTTGCTTGCTTTCCGTGCATTGCCTAGCCTTGCGTTGTCATGCCTTAGCCTTTCCTCGCCTGACCGTGCTTTCCCATGCGTTACCCTTTCCTTGCCTTGCCGTGCATTGCCTAGCGTGCGTTGTCGTGCCTTAGCCTTGTTTCCCCTTGCCGGGCCGTTCCTTCCGTTACCCTTGCCTTTCCTTGCTTTCCCTTCCCTTCCTTACCTTCCGTTACTCTTTCCTTGCCTTGCCGTGCATTGCCTAGCCTTGCATTGTCGTGACTTATCCTTGCTTCACCTGACCGTGCCTTCCCCTGCGTTACCCTTTCCTTTCCTTGCCGTGCATTGCCTAGCCCTGCATTGTCGTGCCTTAGCCTTCTTACCCCTTGCCGTGCCGTTCCTTCCGTTACCCTTGCCTTCCCTTGCTTTCCCTTGCCTTCCTTGCGTTCCGTTACTCTTTGCTTGCTTTCCGTGCATTGCCTAGCCTTGCGTTGTCATGCCTTAGCCTTGCCTCGCCTGACCGTGCTTTCCCATGCGTTACCCTTTCCTTGCCTTGCCGTGCATTGCCTAGCGTGCGTTGTCGTGCCTTAGCGTTGTTTCCCCTTGCCGTGCCGTTCCTTCCGTTACCCTGGCCTTTCCTTCCTTTTCCTTGCCTAGCTTACCTTCCGTTACTCTTTGCTTGCCTTCCCTGAATTTCCTAGCCTTTCGTTGTCGTGCCTTAGCCTTATCTCGCCTGACCTTGCCTTCCTTTGCTTTAAGCTTTCCTTGTATTGTCGTGCATCGCCTAGCCTTGCGTTTTCATGCATTAGCCTTGCCTAGCCTCACCGTGCCTTTCCTTGCGATACCCTTTGCTTGCCTTGCCGTGCATTGCCTAGCCGTGCGTTGTCGTGCCTTAGCCTTGTTTCCCCTTGCCGTGCCGTTCCTTCCGTTACCCTTGCCTTCCCTTGCTTTCCCTTGCCTTCCTTGCGTTCCGTTACTCTTTGCTTGCTTTCCGTGCATTGCCTAGCCTTCCGTTGTCATGCCTTAGCCTTGCCTCGCCTGAACGTGCTTTCCCATGCGTTACCCTTTCCTTGCCTTGCCGTGCATTGCCTAGCGTGCGTTGTCGTGCCTTAGCGTTGTTTCCCCTTGCCGTGCCGTTCTTCCGTTACCCTTGCCTTTCCTTGCTTTTCCTTGCCTTGCTTACCTTCCGTTACTCTTTGCTTCCCTTCCCTGCATTGCCTAGCCTTGCGTTGTCGTGCCTTAGCCTTATCTCGCCTGACCTTGCCTGCCTTTGCTTTAAGCTTTCCTTGCATTGTCCTGCATCGCCTAGCCTTGCGTTTTTATGCATTAGCCTTGCCTAGCCTCACCGTGCCTTGCCTTGCGTTACCCTTTCCTTGCCTTGCCGTGCATTGCCTAGCCGTGCGTTGTCGTGCCTTAGCCTTGTTTCCCCTTGCCGTGGCGTGCCTTTTGTTACACTTGCCTTGCCTGGCTTTGCCTTGCCTTCCTTTCCTTCCGTTACTCTTTCCTTGCCTTGCCGTGCATTGCCTAGCCTTGCATTGTCGTGCCTTATCCTTGCCTCAGCAGACCGTGCCTTCCCCTGCGTTACCCTTTCCTTGCCTTGCCGTGCATTGCCTAGCCCTGCGTTGTCGTGCCTTAGCCTTGTTACCCCTTGCCGTGCCGTTCCTTCCGTTACCCTTGCCTTCCCTTGCTTTCCCTTGCCTTCCTTCCGTTCCGTTACTCTTTGCTTGCTTTCCGTGCATTGCCTAGCCTTGCGTTGTCATGCCTTATCCTTGCCTCGCCTGACCGTGCTTTCCCATGCGTTACCCTTTCCTTGCCTTGCCGTGCATTGCCTAGCGTGCGTTGTCGTGCCTTAGCCTTGTTTCCCCTTGCCGGGCCGTTCCTTCCGTTATACTTGCCTTTCCTTGCTTTCCCTTGCCTTCCTTACCTTCCGTTACTCTTTGCTTGCCTTCCGTGCATTGCCTAGCCTTGCGTTGTCGTGCCTTACCCTTGCCTCGCCTGACCGTGCTTTCCCATGCGTTACCCTTTCCTTGCCTTGCCGTTCATTCCCTAGCGTTCGGTGTCGTGCCTTAGACTTGTTTCCCCTTGCCGTGCCGTTCCTTCCGTTACCCTTGCCTTTCCTTGGTTTTCCTTGCCTTGCTTACCTTCCGTTACCCTTTGCTTTCCTTCCCTGAATTGCCTAGCCTTGCGTTGTCGTGCCTTTGCCTTATCTCGCCTGACCTTGCCTTCCTTTGCTTTAAGCTTTCCTTGCATTGTCGTGCGTTGCCTAGCCTTGCGTTTTCGTGCATTAGCCTTGCCTAGCCTCACCGAGCCTTGCCTTGCGTTACCCTTTGTTTGCCTTGCCGTGCATTGCCTAGCCGTGCGTTGTCGTGCCTTAGCCTTGTTTCCCCTTGCCGTGCCGTTCTGTCCGTTACACTTGCCTTTCTTTGCTTTCCCTTGCCTTCTTTACCTTCCGTTACTCTTTGCTTGCCTTCCGTGCATTGCCTAGCCTTGCGTTGTCGTGCCTTAGCCTTGCCTCGCCTGAACGTGCTTTCCCATGCGGTACCCTTTCCTTGCCTTGCCGTGCATTGCCTAGCCTACGTTGCCGTGCCTTAGCCTTGTTTCCCCTTGCCGTGCCGTTCCTTCCGTTACCCTTGCCTTCCCTTGCTTTCCCTTGCCTTCCTTGCTTTCCGTTACTCTTTGCTTGCTTTCCGTGCATTGCCTAGCCTTGCGTTGTCATGCCTTAGCCTTGCCTCGCCTGACCGTGCTTTCCCATGAGTTACCCTTTCCTTGCTTTGCCGTGCATTGCCTAGCCTGCGTTGCCGTGCCTTAGCCTTGTTTCCCCTTGCCGTGCCGTTCCTTCCGTTACCCTTGCCTTTCCTTGCTTTTCCTTGCCTTGCTTACCTTCCGTTACTCTTTGCTTCCCTTCCCTGCATTGCCTAGCCTTGCGTTGTCGTGCCTTAGCCTTGTTTCCCCTTGCCGGGCCGTTCCTACCGTTACAGTTGCCTTTCCTTGCTTTCCCTTGCCTTCCTTACCTTCCGTTACTCTTTGCTTGCCTTCCGTGCATTGCCTAGCCTTGCAGTGTCGTGCCTTATGCTTGCCTCACCAGACCGTGCCTTCCCCTGCGTTACCCTTTCCTTGCCTTGCCGTGCATTGCCTAGCCGTGCGTTGTCGTGCCTTAGCCTTGTTTCCCCTTGCCGTGGCGTGCCTTTTGTTACACTTGCCTTGCCTGGCTTTGCATTGCCTTCCTTTCCTTCCGTTACTCTTTCCTTGCCTTGCCGTGCATTGCCTAGCCTTGCATTGTCGTGCCTTATCCTTGCTTCACCTGACCGTGCCTTCCCCTGCGTTACCCTTTCCTTTCCTTGCCGTGCATTGCCTAGCCCTGCATTGTCGTGCCTTAGCCTTCTTACCCCTTGCCGTGCCGTTCCTTCCGTTACCCTTGCCCTCCCTTGCTTTCCCTTGCCTTCCTTGCGTTCCGTTACTCTTTGCTTGCTTTCCGTGCATTGCCTAGCCTTGCGTTTTTATGCCTTAGCCTTGCCTCGCCTGAACGTGCTTTCCCATGCGTTACCCTTTCCTTGCCTTGCCGTGCATTGCCTAGCGTGCGTTGTCGTGCCTTAGCGTTGTTTCCCCTTGCCGTGCCGTTCCTTCCGTTACCCTGGCCTTTCCTTCCTTTTCCTTGCCTAGCTTACCTTCCGTTACTCTTTGCTTGCCTTCCCTGAATTTCCTAGCCTTTCGTTGTCGTGCCTTAGCCTTATCTCGCCTGACCTTGCCTTCCTTTGCTTTAAGCTTTCCTTGTATTGTCGTGCATCGCCTAGCCTTGCTTTTTCATGCATTAGCCTTGCCTAGCCTCACCGTGCCTTTCCTTGCGATACCCTTTGCTTGCCTTGCCGTGCATTGCCTAGCCGTGCGTTGTCGTGCCTTAGCCTTGTTTCCCCTTGCCGTGCCGTTCCTTCCGTTACACTTGCCTTTCTTTGCTTTCCCTTGCCTTCCTTACCTTCCGTTACTCTTTGCTTGCCTTCCGTGCATTGCCTAGCCTTGCGTTGTCGTGCCTTAGCCTTGCCTCGCCTGACCGTGCTTTCCCATGCGTTACCCTTTCCTTGCCTTGCCGTGCATTGCCTAGCGTTCAGTGTCGTGCCTTCGACTTGTTTCCCCTTGCCGTGCCGTTCCTTCCGTTACCCTTGCCTTCCCTTGCTTTCCCTTGCCTTCCTTGCTTTCCGTTACTCTTTGCTTGCTTTCCGTGCATTGCCTAGCCTTGCGTTGTCGGCCTTAGCCTTGCCTCGGCTGACCGTGCTTTCCCATGAGTTACCCTTTCCTTGCCTTGCCGTGCATTGCCTAGCCTGCGTTGCCGTGCCTTAGCCTAGTTTCCCCTTGCCGTGCCGTTCCTTCCGTTACCCTTGTCTTTCCTTGCTTTTCCTTGCCTTGCTTACCTTCCGTTACTCTTTGCTTCCCTTCCCTGCATTGCCTAGCCTTGCGTTGTCGTGCCTTTGCCTTATCTCGCCTGACCTTGCCTTCCTTTGCTTTAAGCTTTCCTTGCATTGTCGTGCGTTGCCTAGCCTTGCGTTTTCGTGCATTAGCCTTGCCTAGCCTCACCGTGCCTTGCCTTGCGTTACCCTTTGCTTGCCTTGCCGTGCATTGCCTAGCCGTGCGTTGTCGTGCCTTAGCCTTGTTTCCCCTTGCCGTGCCGTTCCTTCCTTTACACTTGCCTTTCTTTGCTTTCCCTTGCCTTCCTTACCTTCCGTTACACTTGCCTTTCTTTGCTTTCCCTTGCCTTCCTTACCTTCCGTTACTCTTTGCTTCCCTTCCCTGCATTGCCTAGCCTTGCGTTGTCGTGCCTTAGCCTTGTTTCCCCTTGCCGTGGCGTGCCTTTTGTTACACTTGCCTTGCCTGGCGTTGCCTTGCCTTCCTTTCCTTCCGTTACTCTTTCCTTGCCTTGCCGTGCATTGCCTAGCCTTGCATTGTCGTGCCTTATGCTTGCCTCACCTGACCGTGCCTTCCCCTGCGTTACCCTTTCCTTGCCTTGCCGTGCATTGCCTAGCCGTGCGTTGTCGTGCCTTAGCCTTCTTACCCCTTGCCGTGCCGTTCCTTCCGTTACCCTTGCCTTCCCTTGCTTTCCCTTGCCTTCCTTGCGTTCCGTTACTCTTTGCTTGCTTTCCGTGCATTGCCTAGCCTTCCGTTGTCATGCCTTAGCCTTGCCTCGCCTGAACTTTGCTTTGCCTTCTTTTCCTTCCGTTACTCTTTCCTTGCCTTGCCGTGCATTGCCTAGCCTTGCATTTTCGTGCCTTAGCCTTGCCTCGCCTGAACGTGCTTTCCCATGCGGTACTTTGCTTTCCCTTGCCTTCCTTGCGTTCCGTTACTCTTTGCTTGCTTTCCGTGCATTGCCTAGCCTTCCGTTGTCATGCCTTAGCCTTGCCTCGCCTGAACGTGCTTTCCCATGCGTTACCCTTTCCTTGCCTTGCCGTGCATTGCCTAGCGTGCGTTGTCGTGCCTTAGCGTTGTTTCCCCTTGCCGTGCCGTTCTTCCGTTACCCTTGCCTTTCCTTGCTTTTCCTTGCCTTGCTTACCTTCCGTTACTCTTTGCTTCCCTTCCCTGCATTGCCTAGCCTTGCGTTGTCGTGCCTTAGCCTTATCTCGCCTGACCTTGCCTGCCTTTGCTTTAAGCTTTCCTTGCATTGTCCTGCATCGCCTAGCCTTGCGTTTTCATGCATTAGCCTTGCCTAGCCTCACCGTGCCTTGCCTTGCGTTACCTTTCCTTGCCTTGCCGTGCATTGCCTAGCCGTGCGTTGTCGTGCCTTAGCCTTGTTTCCCCTTGCCGTGGCGTGCCTTTTGTTACACTTGCCTTGCCTGGCTTTGCCTTGCCTTCCTTTCCTTCCGTTACTCTTTCCTTGCCTTGCCGTGCATTGCCTAGCCTTGCATTGTCGTGCCTTATCCTTGCCTCAGCAGACCGTGCCTTCCCCTGCGTTACCCTTTCCTTGCCTTGCCGTGCATTGCCTAGCCCTGCGTTGTCGTGCCTTAGCCTTGTTACCCCTTGCCGTGCCGTTCCTTCCGTTACCCTTGCCTTCCCTTGCTTTCCCTTGCCTTCCTTCCGTTCCGTTACTCTTTGCTTGCTTTCCGTGCATTGCCTAGCCTTGCGTTGTCATGCCTTAGCCTTGCCTCGCCTGACCGTGCTTTCCCATGCGTTACCCTTTCCTTGCCTTGCCGTGCATTGCCTAGCGTGCGTTGTCGTGCCTTAGCCTTGTTTCCCCTTGCCGGGCCGTTCCTTCCGTTATACTTGCCTTTCCTTGCTTTCCCTTGCCTTCCTTACCTTCCGTTACTCTTTGCTTGCCTTCCGTGCATTGCCTAGCCTTGCGTTGTCGTGCCTTACCCTTGCCTCGCCTGACCGTGCTTTCCCATGCGTTACCCTTTCCTTGCCTTGCCGTTCATTCCCTAGCGTTCGGTGTCGTGCCTTAGACTTGTTTCCCCTTGCCGTGCCGTTCCTTCCGTTACCCTTGCCTTTCCTTGGTTTTCCTTGCCTTGCTTACCTTCCGTTACCCTTTGCTTTCCTTCCCTGAATTGCCTAGCCTTGCGTTGTCGTGCCTTTGCCTTATCTCGCCTGACCTTGCCTTCCTTTGCTTTAAGCTTTCCTTGCATTGTCGTGCGTTGCCTAGCCTTGCGTTTTCGTGCATTAGCCTTGCCTAGCCTCACCGAGCCTTGCCTTGCGTTACCCTTTGTTTGCCTTGCCGTGCATTGCCTAGCCGTGCGTTGTCGTGCCTTAGCCTTGTTTCCCCTTGCCGTGCCGTTCTGTCCGTTACACTTGCCTTTCTTTGCTTTCCCTTGCCTTCTTTACCTTCCGTTACTCTTTGCTTGCCTTCCGTGCATTGCCTAGCCTTGCGTTGTCGTGCCTTAGCCTTGCCTCGCCTGAACGTGCTTTCCCATGCGGTACCCTTTCCTTGCCTTGCCGTGCATTGCCTAGCCTACGTTGCCGTGCCTTAGCCTTGTTTCCCCTTGCCGTGCCGTTCCTTCCGTTACCCTTGCCTTCCCTTGCTTTCCCTTGCCTTCCTTGCTTTCCGTTACTCTTTGCTTGCTTTCCGTGCATTGCCTAGCCTTGCGTTGTCATGCCTTAGCCTTGCCTCGCCTGACCGTGCTTTCCCATGAGTTACCCTTTCCTTGCTTTGCCGTGCATTGCCTAGCCTGCGTTGCCGTGCCTTAGCCTTGTTTCCCCTTGCCGTGCCGTTCCTTCCGTTACCCTTGCCTTTCCTTGCTTTTCCTTGCCTTGCTTACCTTCCGTTACTCTTTGCTTCCCTTCCCTGCATTGCCTAGCCTTGCGTTGTCGTGCCTTAGCCTTGTTTCCCCTTGCCGGGCCGTTCCTACCGTTACAGTTGCCTTTCCTTGCTTTCCCTTGCCTTCCTTACCTTCCGTTACTCTTTGCTTGCCTTCCGTGCATTGCCTAGCCTTGCAGTGTCGTGCCTTATGCTTGCCTCACCAGACCGTGCCTTCCCCTGCGTTACCCTTTCCTTGCCTTGCCGTGCATTGCCTAGCCGTGCGTTGTCGTGCCTTAGCCTTGTTTCCCCTTGCCGTGGCGTGCCTTTTGTTACACTTGCCTTGCCTGGCTTTGCATTGCCTTCCTTTCCTTCCGTTACTCTTTCCTTGCCTTGCCGTGCATTGCCTAGCCTTGCATTGTCGTGCCTTATCCTTGCTTCACCTGACCGTGCCTTCCCCTGCGTTACCCTTTCCTTTCCTTGCCGTGCATTGCCTAGCCCTGCATTGTCGTGCCTTAGCCTTCTTACCCCTTGCCGTGCCGTTCCTTCCGTTACCCTTGCCCTCCCTTGCTTTCCCTTGCCTTCCTTGCGTTCCGTTACTCTTTGCTTGCTTTCCGTGCATTGCCTAGCCTTGCGTTTTTATGCCTTAGCCTTGCCTCGCCTGAACGTGCTTTCCCATGCGTTACCCTTTCCTTGCCTTGCCGTGCATTGCCTAGCGTGCGTTGTCGTGCCTTAGCGTTGTTTCCCCTTGCCGTGCCGTTCCTTCCGTTACCCTGGCCTTTCCTTCCTTTTCCTTGCCTAGCTTACCTTCCGTTACTCTTTGCTTGCCTTCCCTGAATTTCCTAGCCTTTCGTTGTCGTGCCTTAGCCTTATCTCGCCTGACCTTGCCTTCCTTTGCTTTAAGCTTTCCTTGTATTGTCGTGCATCGCCTAGCCTTGCTTTTTCATGCATTAGCCTTGCCTAGCCTCACCGTGCCTTTCCTTGCGATACCCTTTGCTTGCCTTGCCGTGCATTGCCTAGCCGTGCGTTGTCGTGCCTTAGCCTTGTTTCCCCTTGCCGTGCCGTTCCTTCCGTTACACTTGCCTTTCTTTGCTTTCCCTTGCCTTCCTTACCTTCCGTTACTCTTTGCTTGCCTTCCGTGCATTGCCTAGCCTTGCGTTGTCATGCCTTAGCCTTGCCTCGCCTGACCGTGCTTTCCCATGCGTTACCCTTTCCTTGCCTTGCCGTGCATTGCCTAGCGTTCAGTGTCGTGCCTTCGACTTGTTTCCCCTTGCCGTGCCGTTCCTTCCGTTACCCTTGCCTTCCCTTGCTTTCCCTTGCCTTCCTTGCTTTCCGTTACTCTTTGCTTGCTTTCCGTGCATTGCCTAGCCTTGCGTTGTCGGCCTTAGCCTTGCCTCGGCTGACCGTGCTTTCCCATGAGTTACCCTTTCCTTGCCTTGCCGTGCATTGCCTAGCCTGCGTTGCCGTGCCTTAGCCTAGTTTCCCCTTGCCGTGCCGTTCCTTCCGTTACCCTTGTCTTTCCTTGCTTTTCCTTGCCTTGCTTACCTTCCGTTACTCTTTGCTTCCCTTCCCTGCATTGCCTAGCCTTGCGTTGTCGTGCCTTAGCCTTATCTCGCCTGACCGTGCCTTCCTTTGCTTTAAGCTTTCCTTGCATTGTCGTGCATTGCCTAGCCTTGTGTTGTCGTACATTAGCCTTGCCTAGCCTCACCGTGCCTTGCCTTGCGTTACCCTTTCCTTGCCTTGCCGTGCATTGCCTAGCCGTGCGTTGTCGTGCCTTAGCCTTGTTTCCCCTTGCCGTGGCGTGCCTTTTGTTACACTTGCCTTGCCTGGCTTTACCTTGCCTTCCTTTCCTTCCGTTACTCTTTCTTGCCTTGCCGTGCATTGCCTAGCCTTGCATTGTCGTGCCTTATCCTTGCCTCACCTGACCGTGCATTCCCTGCGTTACCCTTTCCTTGCCTTGCCGTGCATTGCCTAGCCCTGCGTTGTCGTGCCTTACGCTTCTTACCCCTTGCAGTGCCGTTCCTTCCGTTACCCTTGCCTTCCCTTGCTTTCCCTTGCCTTCCTTGCGTTCCGTTACTCTTTGCTTGCTTTCCGTGCATTGCCTAGCCTTGCGTTGTCATGCCTTAGCCTTGCCTCGCCTGACCGTGCTTTCCCATGCGTTACCCTTTCCTTGCCTTGCCGTGCATTGCCTAGCCTTGCGTTGTCGTGCCTTAGCGTTGCCTCGCCTGACCGTGCTTTCAAATGCGTTACTTTTTCCTTGCCTTGCCGTTCATTGCCTAGCGTTCGGTGTCGTGCCTTAGACTTGTTTCCCCTTGCCGTGCCGTTCCTTCCGTTACCCTGGCCTTTCCTTGCTTTTCCTTGCCTTCCTTACCTTCCGTTACTCTTTGCTTCCCTTCCCTGCATTGCCTAGCCTTGCGTTGTCGTGCCTTAGCCTTATCTCGCCTGACCGTGTCTTCCTTTGCTTTAAGCTTTCCTTGCATTGTCGTGCATTGCCTAGCCTTGTGTTGTCGTGCATTAGCCTTGCCTAACCTCACCGTGCCTTGCCTTGCGTTACCCGTTCCTTGCCTTGCCGTGCATTGCCTAGCCGTGCGTTGTCGTGCCTTAGCCTTGTTTCCTCTTGCCGTGGCGTGCCTTTTGTTACACTTGCCTTGCCTGGCTTTGCTTTGCCTTCCTTTCCTTCCGTTACTCTTTCCTTGCCTTGCCGTGCATTGCCTAGCCTTGCATTTTCTTGCCTTATCCTTGCCTCACCTGACCGTGCCATCCCTTGCGTTAACCTTTCCTTGCCTTGCCGTGCATTGCCTAGCCCTGCGTTGTCGTGCCTTAGCCTTGTTACCCCTTGCCGTGCCGTTCCTTCCTTTACCCTTGCCTTCCCTTGCTTTCCCTTGCCTTCCTTGCGTTCCGTTACTCTTTGCTTCCTTTCCGTGCATTGCCTAGCCTTGCGTTGTCATGACTTAGCCTTGCCTCGCTTGACCGTGCTTTCCCATGCGTTACCCTTTCCTTGCCTTGCCGTGCATTGCCTAGCCTACGTTGCCGTGCCTTAGCCTTGTTCCCCTTGCCGTGCCGTTCCTTCCGTTACCCTTGCCTTCCCTTGCTTTCCCTTGCCTTCCTTGCTTTCCGTTACTCTTTGCTTGCTTTCCGTGCATTGCCTAGCCTTGCGTTGTCATGCCTTAGCCTTGCCTCGCCTGACCGTGCTTTCCCATGAGTTACCCTTTCCTTGCCTTGCCGTGCATTGCCTAGCGTGCGTTGTCGTGCCTTAGCCTTGTTTCCCCTTGCCGTGCCGTTCCTTCCGTTACACTTGCCTTTCTTTGCTTTCCCTTGCCTTCCTTACCTTCCGTTACTCTTTGCTTCCCTTCCCTGCATTGCCTAGCCTTGCGTTGTCGTGCCTTAGCCTTATCTCGCCTGACCTTGCCTGCCTTTGCTTTAAGCTTTCCTTGCATTGTCGTGCATCGCCTAGCCTTGCGTTTTCATGCATTAGCCTTGCCTAGCCTCACCGTGCCTTTCCTTGCGATACCCTTTGCTTGCCTTGCCGTGCATTGCCTAGCCGTGCGTTGTCGTGCCTTAGCCTTGTTTCCCCTTGCCGTGCCGTTCCTTCCGTTACACTTGCCTTTCCTTCCTTTTCCTTGCCTTGCTTACCTTCCGTTACTCTTTGCTTGCCTTCCCTGAATTTCCTAGCCTTTCGTTGTCGTGCCTTAGCCTTATCTCGCCTGACCTTGCCTTCCTTTGCTTTAAGCTTTCCTTGTATTGTCGTGCATCGCCTAGCCTTGCGTTTTCATGCATTAGCCTTGCCTAGCCTCACCGTGCCTTTCCTTGCGATACCCTTTGCTTGCCTTGCCGTGCATTGCCTAGCCGTGCGTTGTCGTGCCTTAGCCTTGTTTCCCCTTGCCGTGCCGTTCCTTCCGTTACACTTGCCTTTCCTTGCTTTCCCTTGCCTTCCTTGCGTTCCGTTACTCTTTGCTTGCTTTCCGTGCATTGCCTAGCCTTGCGTTGTCATGCCTTAGCCTTGCCTCGCCTGACCTTGCCTGCCTTTGCTTTAAGCTTTCCTTGCATTGTCGTGCATCGCCTAGCCTTGCGTTTTCATGCATTAGCCTTGCCTAGCCTCACCGTGCCTTGCCTTGCGTTACCCTTTCCTTGCCTTGCCGTGCATTGCCTAGCCGTGCGTTGTCGTGCCTTAGCCTTGTTTCCCCTTGCCGTGGCGTGCCTTTTGTTACACTTGCCTTGCCTGGCTTTGCCTTGCCTTCCTTTCCTTCCGTTACTCTTTCCTTGCCTTGCCGTGCATTGCCTAGCCTTGCATTGTCGTGCCTTATCCTTGCCTCACCTGACCGTGCCTTCCCCTGCGTTACCCTTTCCTTGCCTTGCCGTGCATTGCCTAGCCCTGCGTTGTCGTACCTTAGCCTTGTTACCCCTTGCCGTGCCGTTCCTTCCGTTACCCTTGCCTTCCCTTGCTTTCCCTTGCCTTCCTTACCTTCCGTTACTCTTTGCTTGCCTTCCGTGCATTGCCTAGCCTTGCGTTGTCGTGCCTTAGCCTTGTTTCCCCTTGCCGTGGCGTGCCTTTTGTTACACTTGCCTTGCCTGGCGTTGCCTTGCCTTCCTTTCCTTCCGTTACTCTTTCCTTGCCTTGCCGTGCATTGCCTAGCCTTGCATTGTCGTGCCTTATGCTTGCCTCACCAGACCGTGCCTTCCCCTGCGTTACCCTTTCCTTGCCTTGCCGTGCATTGCCTAGCCGTGCGTTGTCGTGCCTTAGCCTTGTTTCCCCTTGCCGTGGCGTGCCTT